>NC_064927.1:54730583-55033613 GCF_023897955.1 Schistocerca gregaria
GGAAATGGATAGGTTAAAGTTAGATTTAGTGGGAATTAGTGACGTTCGGTGGCAGGAGGAACAAGACTTTTGTCAGGTGAATACAGGGTTATAAATACAAAATCAAATAGGGGTAATGCAGGAGTAGGTTTAATAATGAACAAAAAATAGCAGTGCGGGCAAGCTAGTACATACAACATAGTGAACGCATTATTGTGGCCAAGATAGACACGAAGCCCACGCCTACAACAGTAGTATAAGTTTATATGCCAGCTAGCTCTGCAGATGAAGAAATTGAAGAAATGTATGATGAAACAAAGAAATTGTTCAGATAGTCAAGGGAGACGAAAATTTAATAGTCATGGGTGACTGGAGTTCGGTAGTAGGAAAAGGGAGAGAAGGAAACGTAGTAAGTGAATATGGATTGGGGGTAAGAAATGAAAGAGGAAACCACTTGGTAGAACTGTGCAAAGAGCACAACATAATCATAACTAAAACTTGGTTCAAGAATCTTAAAGGAAGGTTGTGTACATGTAAGAAGCCTGGAGATACTGGCAGGTTTCAGATAGAGTAGATAATGGTAAGACAAAGATTTTGGAGCCTGGTTTTAAATTGTAAGACATATCCAGGAGCAGATGTGGACTCTGACCACAATCTATTGGTTATGAACTGTAGATTAAAACTGAAGAAACTGCAAAAAGGTGGGAAGTTAAGAAGATGGGACCTGGATAAACTGATGAAACCAGATGTTGTACAGAGTTTCAGGGAAAAATTGACAGGAATGCGGGAAGGAAATACAGTAGAAGAAGAATGGGTAGCTTTGAGGGATGAAGTAGTGAAGGCAGCAGAGGATCAAGTAGGGAAAAAGACGAGGGATAGTAGAAAACCTTGGGTAACGGAAGAAATTAATTTAATTGGTGAAAGGAGAAAATATAAAAATCCAGTAAATGAAGCAACCAAAAAGGAATACAAACGTCTCAAAAATAAGATCGACAGGAAGTGCAAAATGGCTAAACAGGGACGGCCAGAGGACAAAAGTAAGGCTGTAAGGCTTATCTCACTAGGTGTAAGATAGATATTGCCTACAGGAAAATTAAAGAGACCTTTGGAGAAAAGAGAACCACTTGTATGAATATTAAGGGGTCAGATGAAAACCCAGTTCTAACCAAAGGGTCTATACAAGGGCGATGTACTCGACGACAATATTATGGAAATGGAAGAGGATGTAGACGAAGATGAAATAGGAGATAAGATACTGCGTGAAGAGTTTGACATAGCACTGAAAGACCTGAGTCGAAACCAGGACCCAGGAGTAGATAACACTCCATTAGAACTACTGACAGCCTTGGGAGAGTCTGTCCTGACCAAACTCTACCATCTGGTGAGCAAGATGTATGAGACAGACGAAATTCCGTCAGACTTCAAGAAGAATATAATATTCCAATCCCAAAGAAAGCAGGTGTTGACAGATATGAAAATTACCGAACAATCAGTTTACTAAGACACGGCTGCAAAATACTAACGCGATTTTTTTACAGACGAATGGAAAATCTAGTAGAAGCCGACCTCGAAGAAGATCAGTTTGGATTCCGTAGAAATGTTGGAATACGTGAGGCCATACTGACCCTACGAGCTGTCTTAGAGGCTAGATTAAGGAAAGGCAAATCTACGTTTCAAGCATTTGTAGACTTAGAGAAAGCTTTTGACAATGTTGACTGGAATACGCTCTTTCAAATTCTGAATGTGGCAGGGGTAAAATACAGGGAGCAAAAGGCTATTTACAAACTGTACTGAAACCAGATGGCAGTTATAAGAGTCAAGGGACATGAAAGGGAAGCAGTAGTTGGGAAAGGAGTGAGAGAGGGTTTTAGCCCCTCCCCGATCCTATTCAATCTGTATATTGAGCAAGCAATAAAGGAAACAAAAGAAAAATTCGGATTAAGTATTAAAGTCCATTGAGAAGAAATAAAAACTTTGAGGTTCGCCGATGACATTGTAATTCTGTCAGAGACGGCAAAGAACTTGAAAGAACAGTTGAACGGAATGGATAGTGTCTTGAAAGGAGGATATAAGATGAACACCAATAAAAGCAAAACGAGGATAATGGAATGTTGGTGAATTAAGTCGGGTGATGCTGAGGGAATTAGATTAGGAAATGAGACACTTAAAGTAGTAAAGGAGTTTTGCTATTTGGGGAGCAAACTAACTGGTGATGGTCGAAGTAGAGAGGACATAAAATGTAGACTGGCAATGGCAAGGAAAGAGAAATTTGTTAACATCGAGTATAGATTTAAGTGTTAGGAAGTCATTTCTGAAAGTATTTGTATGGAGTGTAGCAATGTATGGAAGTGAAAATTGGACGATAAATAGTTTAGACAAGAAGGGAATAGAATCTTTTGAAATGTGGTACTACAGAAGAATGCTGAAGATTAGATGGGAGATCACGTAACCAATGAGGAGGTATTGAATAGGATTGGGGAGAAGAGAAATTTGCAGCACAACTTGTCTAGAAGAAGGGATCGGTTGGTAGGACATGTTCTGAGGCATCAAGGGATCACGTATTTAGCATTGGAGGGCAGCGTGGAGGGTAAAAATCGTAGAGGGAAACCAAGAGATGAATAGACTAAGCAGATTCAGAAGGATGTAGGTTCCAGTAGGTACTGGGAGATGAAGAAGCTTTCACAGGATAGGGTAGCATGGAGAGCTGCATGAAACCAGTCTCAGGAGTGAAGACCATAACAACAAGAACAAGTAAATATTCACCGAATACTGCGTATCCATCTAACGTGTCATTGACATGTAAACGCCATTCGACGGTTTCGCAATGCAACGGTAATAGGAACGGTGAGACAAGTATCGTTGTATCATGCGAATGTGAATGATGTAGTTTTTTCGAAGAAGCAGTCGATATGATTCTCATTTACTGAGAATGCCAATGAAATTAAGTGAGAGCTAGAGACTTATACGCCGAAAGATATCCTCCACGGTACTCACCCCACACATCGTATATTTAAGTATATGATAAATTGAGAACAATTGGATCTCTTACGCATCGGAAACATATCCGGCACACGATAGTTACTAACGAAAAAATCAAAATTGGTGCTCTAACTTTTCTTTAATTTACGTCTATGGTCACAAACCTTTTGTTAACAGATAACCGGTTTCGGTCTATAATGACCATCGTCAGATCTGGGAAAAACATAAATACACTCGCAGATTGTCTACAGCTTAAAAACTATAAATCATAATGAAACGTACTACTGATATATATATATATACCTGTCTTATTAAAACAAAATCCTAATGAACTGCACCCATAGTGGCATCGTCAAATGTTAAACGCAAAATCAGCACCAGTATCGTCAAACATATAAAAATAACATCGTATGCACGAGTCATGTTGTCAGTAGCAATACTGTTCAAAACGAGCTGCCGTACAGTAGCCACAAGATGTTTGTGTTGTAAGTTCACTAGACGTAGCTACAGTAGGCATACACTAGTTTTCAATAATTAATTGAACAGGGTAAAAAAAAGGGGATACAATAGTTGAAGTCTGTAATGAGCTTGTAAAGTATAAAAGCATTACAGTAATAAAAAGCGATTAAATAGAACATAACAAAAGTCAGTTTGTTAAAAAGAGGAAGAGTTAAGAGATAGTAGTTGACATATGCTCAAGTGCCAGTATTCTAGATGTTGACATAAGTAATAAACACCTTTGATTGTGCAGAGAATAATATTAGATTGGTACTCTTGCTACCGTGGTTTGGTATCCTTCTGTTAGTTTGCGTCAAACGCAAGGGAATCTGGCGTGAGCCAGAGTGGTGTTGCATCGCCATAAAGATCATCCTTACCACATCAGTCTCCACCAAGAATTAACTGGTACGGATTGTATCCGTCGCACTGAATTCTGCCGATGGGTTCAGATGCAGAGGGATGACACATTTATTAATTTCATTTTATTTACTGACGAGGCTACATTCACGAACCATGGAAATGTAAATTAGAATAAAATGCGTTATTAGGCAACTGAAAATCCATGTCGGCTGCGGAAAGTTGCACACCAAAATACGTGGTCGGTGAATGTATGGTGTGGGGTTCTGGAGGACAGAATTGTAGGCCCCTATTTCACTGAAGGAAATCGTAATTTTAGGAAGTACACCACATTCCTCTAAGAAACATTAGGTCTGTTATTGGAAGAAATACCTTTAGGAACAAGGAAAAGAATGTGGTATCAGCACGATGGGTGTCCAGCATATTTTTAACCGATGGCTAGAAATGACTTACAAAAACAATTCCCAAATGGTTTTGGATTGGACGTGCGGAAGATGTGTCGTGGCCGGTTCGTTCGCCAGTCTTGAAGCCTCTGAACTTTGTCTTGTGGGGATTCGTAAAAGACATTGATATAAAGACATTCCAACTACACCTGAAGATATGCGAGAAAGAATTATCATAGCATGTGCTTCGGTAAACGCTGATGTGATAAGGAATCCATGATAAGAAGTTTGCAGCACTGCACTGATACCAATGATCATCGCTTCGAACACCTTCTGTAAATGGACGTTCATGCTACCTTTGTGGCCTTCGTTGACCTTCAAACACTTTACTGTTACACATCATTGGATTCGTCTCGATAGCCACTATCGAACAATTAGTACCGAACTATAGCATCCCATTGAAAAAAAAATTTGACCTTCATATCTCTGAAGCGACACCACGTAGCAACAAAAAACCAACGTAATATTATGGCCCCCGTTGTCCCATGCAACTTTTGAGCTTCTGTTATACTTTCGGCGTTATTCTAGGTGGCAATAGTTAGTGACTCACGCTGTATAAAAAATCACAGCAAGTATCTTACGTGATACTGATTCAACTAAGTTGGATCTTCAACTGTGTCATCGTCGTCAAAAATGCCACTAACATTATCTTCCGATTCTTCAAGAAGGCGGAGAGTCTGAGCGTGACTCAGTGGGCTAAGGCTCGACATGTCGCTTCGAAGAAAAGTCTCACAGCAGACTGCCGCCTACGCTTGTCTCGCAAAGCCAAAAGTGCCCGAGTGGCAGAAAAGTGTTCCACAGTGTTTGTATCCATTGTAGGAAATGCCGGACCAGTAACATGCGCGGGACCCAGGAGTCGAATGAGGAAGGCCGTTCGTAATATTACGGGAACGCTAAGGTGCAGCGAACGTAATACAACGTATTACGGGCTCAGTATTCTTCACACAGGCGACAGTAACCTAATATTACGGACATATCAGAAATTTGTTGAGCTCTCACTCTGTTAAGTTGCTTATGCACTCAGTTCGAAAGGTGCTGCCTCCCCGGATTCTCTCTGTGACTCCAGCAGCTATGTCCTCAATACAAAAGCTGCCTGATGACCACAATACTGCGTCAAGTGCTTGTAAACGTTATCGCCGTTCTAACTATCGCGAAACTGCTGTCGTTATGTAACAGCCAGTGGCATCCAACAGTTATTCATCACTCCGTCCTAACTATTGACACTTGTATCTGCCTCACATTCGAACTTTAGGTTGTATGAATTGCTGTAGGGTCCCCGCGAGCACGCACAGGTGCCGCAAAAATACGTTGCACATAAATGTGAGGCGATTATCAACGTAAGTTTATATATGAAGAAATTTTACTGAGGCGTGTATGTCTGGATAGCTCTACTGCTTTGGCAGTCTCTGACTATGTGTGTGGTTGCTGTGATTCGCTGACCGTAGGGACTGGATTCGAAGCGGGACTCATCGCTGCTGACAATTCTAGTCCAGCCAGTAAAATACCGGTCCAAGACATGTCTGGGGAGGCTCCGGACAGAGAGAGGGTACCAACATTTTCGCCCGCCCTACGGCCTGCCTCTGTCTGTCACCCGAGGCAACCTTACAGCACCACGGCACGTCGCTGATATCGTCGCCCCACTTCGTTGCCCTTCATTGCAAGCCACCCTTGGCTTACATTTCAGCAAGTCAATGGAAACCCGCACAGGGCAAGAGTTTCTACTGCTGGTGCTTGCCAAACTCTACCTTGGCCAGTAAGGTCGCCTGGTCTCTCCCCAACTGAGAACGATTGGAACATTAAAGGAAGTTAGAATGGAATTTTTTTTTACATTTTTACATTTTGCAACTTTCCTTCTGGACATGACCTTTGTAACACAGCAATCCACAGCCTTCTACATCAAAAATTACCGATTTCATTCGATCTTGAAGTAATGCACGTAACAATTTTAACATTTTCGATCGATGTAGACTATATTTAAAAAAATAAAACAAAATACTTCGCTGACCGTAGGGACTGGATTCGAAGCGGGACTCATCGCTGCAGACAATTCTAGTCCAGCCAGTACATCGGTTGAAAATGTTAAAACTGTTACGTGAATTACTTCAAGACCGAATGAAATCGGTAATTTTTTATGTAGACGGCTGTGGATTGCTGTGTTACAAAGGTCATGTCCAGAAGAGGATGGGCACCAGGTTGAGGAAGTTGAAAGAAATTTTGAGGGAAAAGAAGCTTTCTGATGGTAAAACCACAAGAGGCAGGCTGACAGACAAAATGATTGATCAACTACAGCATTATTATGGGATGGCCATTAGAATGTATACTGAGGATTTGTTTAAAATTAAGCAGGCAGTATGGGCTACCTTCTTCCACAGACTGTCAACTGATGAAAAACCACTACACCACCTTTGCTCTCCTGGACATGATCCATGGTGCAATTACCGCTATGGCCAGTACTGAAACAGTTCATTAGCCACAAACATTCCATCCCAGGAGCAGTCACGGATATGATAAAACCTATTTACAGAGACCTGGAAAATCCTGAATTACTGAAGAAGTGTCTACATGTTAAGACTCAATATCCCAAAAGTCGTTCAATAATCTTATATGGACTCGCATACGAAAAAATGTTTTTGTTGGAATGAAGACACTAAAGTGGGGCGTCAATGATGCTGTAATTGCAACACTGGTAGGGTGAAAGTGCTCCAGCATATGGCAATTAATGCTGGAGCAAACTGCATCCGAGAACTTGAACGGATTGTCAGGGTTCGCATTGATAAAGCAGAGTATGCAGCGAAGTTGGCCACTAAGGAGTTCAGAAAGAAGAAAAGAAGAAACAACTTGGAAAAAGATCAAGAGGATGATTTACAGTATGATTCATGGTGCTCCTGAGTAACTAAAAATGAAAAATTAATCATATATTAAGTGAGTAACAAACTTTTGAACCTTTAGAAACCGTTCCTGAAAATTTACATTTTCTGATGCATTTTTCCCTAAATCTCAGAAACCACTTCGAGTAGAGTATTCAAATTTTCAGGGAGTAATAACATACTTATCCTGAGTCTACTGAAGTAAAACAAGAACATAATGTTTTTTTTTTTTTTTTTTTTTTTTTTTTGTCAGTCTACTGACTGGTTTGATGCGGCGCGCCACGAATTCATCTCAGAGTAGCACTTGCAACCGAAGGACCGACGTCCTCAATTATGTGCTTGACGTATTCCAAGCTCTGTCTTCCTCTACAGTTTTTACCCTCTACAGGTCCCTCTAGTACCATGGAAGTCATTCCCTCATGTCTTAGCAGATGTCCTATCATCCTGCCCCTTCTCCTTATCAGTGTTTTCCTTTCCTCTCCGATTCTGCGTAGAGCGTCCTCATTCCTTACCTTATCAGTCTACCTAATTTTCAACATTCGTCTATAGCACCACATCTCAAATGCTTCAGAAATTTCTTCCTCAAATTAAGGCCGGTATTTGATATTAGTAGACTTCTCTTGGCCAGAAATGCCTTTTTGCCGTAGCGAGTCTGCTTTTGAAGTCTTCCTTGCTCCGTCCGAAATTGGTTATTTTCCTGCCTAGGTAGCAGAATTCCTTATCTTCATTGACTTCGTGACCATCAATCCTGATGTTAAGTTTCTCGCTGTTCTCATTTCTACTACTTCTCATTACCTTCGCCTTTCTCCGATTTACTCTCAAACCATACTGTGTACTCATTAGACTGTTCATTCCGTTCAGCAGATCATTTCATTCTTCTTCACTTTCACTCAGGATAGCAATGTCATCAGCGACTCGTATCATTGATATCCTTTCACCTTGTATTTTAATTTCACTCCTGAACCTTTCTTTTATTTCCGTCATTACTTCCTCGTTGTACAGATTGAAGAGTAGGGGCGAAAGGCTGCAGCCTTGTCTTACTCCCTTCCTAATACGAGCACTTCGTTCTTGATCGTCCGCTCTTATTATTCCCTCTTGTACATATTGTACATGACCCGTCTCTCCCTATAGCTTACCCCTACATTTTTCAGAATCTCGAACAGCTTGCACTATTTTATATTGTCGAGCGCTTTTTCCAGATCGACAAATCCTATGAACCTGTCTTGATTTTTCTTTAGCCTTGCTTCCATTATTAGCCGTAACGTCAGAAATGCCTCTCTCGTGCCTTCACTTTTCCTAAAGCCAAACTGATCGTCACCTAACGCATTCTCAATTTTCTTTTCCATTCTTCTGTATGTTACTCTTGTAAGCAGCTTCGATTCATGAGCTGTTAAGCTGATTGCGCGATAATTCTCGCACTTGTCAGCTCTTTCCGTCTTCGGAATTATGTGGATGATGCTTTTCCGAAATTCAGCTGGTATGTCGCCAGACTCATATATTATACACACCAACGTGAATAGTCGTTTTGTTGCCACTTCCCCTAATGATTTTAGAAATACTGATGGAATGTTATCTATCCCTTCTGCCTTATTTGACCGTAAGTCCTCCAAAGCTCTTTTAAATTCCGATTCTAATACTGGATCCCCTATCTCTTCTAAATAGACTCCTGTTTTTTCTTCTATCACATCAGACAAATCTTTACCCTCATAGAGGTTTTCAATGTATTCTTTCCACCTATCTGCTCTCTCCTCTGCATTTAACAATGGAATTCCCGTTGCACTCTTAATGTTACCACCGTTGCTTTTAAAGTCACCAAAGGTTGTTTTGACTTTCCTGTATGCTGAGTCTGTCCTTCCGACAATCATATCTTTTTCGATGTCTTCACATTTTTCCTGCAGCCATTTCGTCTTAGCTTCCCTGCACTTCCTATTTATTTCATTCCTCAGCGACTTGTATTTCTGTATTCCTGATTTTCCCGGAACATGTTTGTACTTCCTCCTTTCATCAATCAACTGAAGTATTTCTTCTGTTACCCATGGTTTCTTCGCAGCTACCTTCTTTGTACCTATGTTTTCCTTCCCAACTTCTGCGATGGCCCTTTTTAGAGATGTCCATTCCTCTTCAACTGTACTGCCTGCTGTGCTATTACTTATTGCTGTATCTATAGAGTTAGAGAACGTGAAACGTATCTCCTCATTCCTTAGAACTTCCGTATCCCACTTCTTTGCGTATTGATTCTTCCTAACTAATGTCTTGAACTTCAGCCTACTCTTCTTCACTACTATATTGTGATCTGAGTCTATATCTGCTCCTGGGTACGCCTTACAATCCAGTATCTGATTTCGGAATCTCTGTCTGACCATGATGTAATCTAATTGAAATCTTCCCGTATCTCCCGGCATTTTCCAAGTATACCTCATCCTCTTGTGATTCTTGAACAGGGTATTCGCTATTACTAGCTGAAACTTGTTAGAGAACTCAATTAGTCTTTCTCCTCTTTCATTCCTTGTCCCAAGCCCATATTCTCCTGTAACCTTTTCTTCTGCTCCTTCCCCTACAACCGCATTCCAGTCGCCCATGACTATTTGATTTTGGTCCCCCTTTACATACTGCATTACCCTTTCAATATCCTCATACACTTTCTCTATCTGTTCATCTTCAGCTTGCGAAGTCGTCATGTATACCTGAACTATCGTTGTCTGTGTTGGTCTGCTGTCGATTCTGATTCATAACGAATCCTACACCTGTTATACCATTTTCTGCTGCTGTTGATATTACCCGATACTCATCTGACCAGAAATCGTTGTCTTCCTTCCACTTCACTTCACTGACCCCTACTATATCTAGGTTGAGCCTTTGCATTTCCTTTTTCAGATTTTCTAGTCTCCCTACCACGTTCAAGCTTCTGACATTCCACTCCTCGACTCGTAGAACGTTATCCTTCCGTCGATTATTCTATCTTTTTCTCATGGTAACCTCCCACTTGGCAGTCCCCTCCCGGAGATCCGAATGGGGGACTATTCCTGAATCTTTTGCCAATGGAGAGATCATCATGATACTTCTTCAACTACAGGCCACATGTCCTGTGGATACACGTTACGTGTCTTTAATGCAGTGGTTTCCATTGCCTTCTGATCCTCATGTCGTTGATCATTGCTGATCCTCCGCCTTTAAGGGCAATTTCTCACCCCTAAGACAAGAGAGTCTCTGAACCTCTATACGCTCCTCCACCCTCTTTGACAAGGGCGTTGGCAGAATGAGGCTGACTTCTTATGCCGGAAGTCTTCGGCCGCCAATGCTGAATATTTATCAAATTTTAGGCAGTGGCGGGGATCGAACCCGGGACCGAAGACGTTTTCGATTATGAATCAAAGACGCTACTCCTAGACCACGGCTTGGACATCATAATGTTTTACGGAAATTGTTACTAAGAGACGGAGGAACTGTCAATAGGCGGCCCATTATTATCAGAGATAGGCGCCAAGATTATGGTAGTAGCCGAAGAAGAATTTCTTTAGTCAGCGGTCCCCGGACACTCGTGCTTTCTTTTCCAATCTGTAGATGATAAGCTTATGACCTGGTCACAATGACGCCAAATTCTACAAGATTTCTTGCAACATCTAAACTCGCTTCTCCGAAACATCACGTTCATGTTTGAGGCACAAGGGAACAGTCAGCTTCCACTCAAGCGAAAATATAGTACGGTGCTGTAACACAGCGTTTATTGCAAATCAACGCATATACATGTAATGCCTGCGTGCTCTGAGCTGTCATACCCCTACACAATCAGAAGGCGTTCTGAGCGCACTAGTGCAGAGCTCTGGAGAAATCTCCAACTGACATATTTTATCAGCGGAATTGCAGTGTCTTAATTTGTCCAGAAGAACTGCTGCAAGCACGACCATATAGAACGTGTCTTAAAATCGAACGAGGCTGCTCACAGCTAGCGGAGGAAGAAGTAAAACCTCCCACGATGGCGCTCGTCCTATACATCAGTAACACACGCGCCACAGTCAGACTAATACTCTGGGAATACAGCGAGAAGTGCGTATTTCGGTCGCTGCCCAAGACAAAAATGTTCCTCAGGTCCGTAAGGACAATGTAGGATTCCTGAAACCCATGAGACAGTGCAGGAAAATGTGTGTGGTTAAGACATCCAGACAGTACAGCAAACATGGGTAGAGCACAAGTGTGACACAGATAAGAAACGACAAACAGAATCTGATGTGGTGTAACGCTGCAACTCCTAAGAACACGACTCAAATAAAAAAAAAAAAAAACAGCTGACACGTTGTGGGCTGATGTTTTGAAAGTATCTCTACAGATCCAGCTGTACGACGAGCTTAAACTAAGTAAAGACAACAGCTTCCAGCTGGCTAAAGCTTGCTATCCAGCCTCGAATGCACGGAGCCATTCACGCTACGCTCACTAAAGAGCTTAGAGCACACAAGCTAGACTCCGTTACTCCTCGGCAGTGGCGTCCCGACCCTGTGGTGGTGGTGGCCACTCAGGGACCGAAGACCGCGGCTCATGCCCCAGCGCCACACTTACCCCTCCTCTGCGCTGTTGAGTCTGCCGCTAGTTCGACAGCTTGGGAGGGTCCGGATGGGGTGGGACAGGCGGTGTATAAAAGGCCACGCAGCGGGAGGCTTAACATACACTCGTACAAAACATACATCAGACCTGTTTACGAAAACGCCTCAGCGCCACCAGGCGCTATGCCGAAGACTGTAGCAGGAAAACTGTACGCACCAGGGCGACGACTATTGCGCAACATCGCTGAACTACCAGCAACGAAGTATACCAGACCACAGACATGACACCGCTCCAGGATTTATATTTCAATTATTTTAATTTACATTTCAATTGTTTTAATTTATAATGTTACCAATCACTTATTTATATACTGATGAACCAAAAAAAAAAAAACAATATTATGCATAGCATGTGTCCAAAAATATAAGTTATGTACAATAAATAAAATAAAGATGTAAACGATAAAGGATGACAGCCAAAACAGTTGCAGGATAAAAATTTTATTAAAGGTTTCGGTACATATAAATATACCTTTATCAGAAGTAAAAAATCCTGAACAGGAAGACACTTTCATTAGAAAAGCCTTAGCATCGAAGTGAGAAACACAAAAGCTTAAGTAACTGTGAAATTACCAGAGTAATACAGGCACAAAATCTTTTAGTTACTTACTAAAATTGCATCATGCAATGGAGATTAATAAATCAATTGTGCTAAAGGCATCGTCAATAATTAAAACATCTTCTCCATTTGTACAACATGACTATGGGCACAGGGTCAATGCGAACAGCTTAGCACCAGTACTTCCCCTATGAACTATCGAGACAAGAGTGTGAGAGCACTAGAGCAGATGGTTTCGCCGAGAGAGGATACTTGTGGTATGTGCCAGACACTTGCGCATATTAAAATCCATGAATACCTACATCAAAAATATGTAAAATCCCAAAAAGACAGGAAAAGCGCATTTCACCGGCATCAACAAGCAAGAAAACTAACTTCGAGTCTACGGTTGCATTAAGGCAAGGAGGGGTTTGAAACTGTCTATTTTTTTTTTGTTTCTAAGCTGCACCTGTTCATTAAGAACAAAACCATCTTTTAGAGACAGATGCTTGAAAATCTCTAATTCTTCGAGCAAGTCCAGTTTGTAACCCTTATTCGCTTCATGAAGCAACTCTACGCCGTCCAGTTCACGTGGCGTATGCTGTAAGAGCCATAGATGTTCGGAAAACGTGGAATCACGTACGTTTTCCCCATTTTTACCTAACATGTGTTCTTTATACCTTACTTTAATGGGTCTCACTGTCTGTCCAATGTAATAGTTTGGGCAGTCGTTACACGTAATTTTGTATACAACGGACTTAGTGCCGACTTCTTCCCGTGCTCCAATAGTAATAATTACTGTTTGTTTCAGGCTATTATTTACGGAAAAGGCAACTCTGTAACCGTATAGTTTCTGTAAAAGTCTTCTTATATGAAACGTTCCCCAAAAATGGAATAGAAATAAAGTTATTACCCTCATTCTTTTTCGCCCTGTTATCTCCTAAACTTGAATACTTTATAGCTGTTTTTTTCCTAACAAGTTGGTCAATTAATTTAGGGTCGAATCCATTGTTAGCAGCCATTGCTTTTAATAGAGATATTTCTTTTTCTAAACAGTTCTGTTCTAAAGGTGCGCTCACAGCACGATGAACTGCAGAATGAAAGAAGGCGATTTTGTGAGTTTGAGGATGACAAGAATCTACTGGAATAATATTATCAGAAAAAGTTTCTTTACGAAAAATGTTGAAGATAATAGTGTTACCAGATAACTTAAGTTTCAAGTCAAGGAAAGGGAGTTCTCTCTCATTGTTTTATATCGCTTTTGTGAATTTCATTTTCTCGTGAAAACTGTTAATAACAAGAAACAGTTGTTGTAGATGTTGGTCACTCCCTTGAAATATAACGAGCATAGAAAGGAATCATATTACCCAACGCAGGATTGTTTTTGAAGAAATTTTCTTCTAACGTATTCACAAAGATGTCAGCTAAGATACCAGCTATCGGGCAACCCATGGCTAAGCCGAATGGTTGCTTATACATTTTGCCATTAAACTGAAAGTAATTATAATCTAGTACAACCCTCAGTATTGACATAAGTTCCGACAACTGTAGCTCACTTAGAGTTCTACGTTGTAGAATGTTATCTTCAATAATCTTAAGAGTGATATCCACTGGAACATTAGTGTATAAACTTACGACGTCTAAAGAAACCAAACGAGGGGAAGAAGTGATCTCTATCGATTTTAGCTTGTTTATTACCTCAGCGCTATTTTAACAGAATAATTGTTTCCAAAAACAAAGGCTTCTTTAATTTTAGTGTGTAAGAAACTCGCTAATTTATGATGTGGACTCTTTATTCCGTTAACGATGGGACGAATTGGGTGTTGACTTTTGTGTACCTTAAACTGACTTCTAAGCGTAGGTGCTATAGGGTTCATATTAATTAAAGTTTTCTTTTGAAATTCTTTCATAAGATGTTTAGTTGTTCTTAAAATATCCCTAATTTGCTTTAGTAATGTAGGGGTAGGATCCTGCTCGATTTCGAATATCGCATTTTCCTCGAAAAAAGCCAAAGATTGAGCAATATATTCACTTTTACAGGCTACAACAAGCGAATTTCCTTTATCAGATTTAGTGATAAGAGGCTCATTATTTTTTTAATTTACGGTTAATACTAGTAATAATGCTACTCCCTTTCTGTTTTAAGTCATTGTTTTTTACCGAATTGACCTCTCTTTCTAAAATTGTGCTACATTCATGAGCAATCCTATTTTGTTGGGATTTTTCTGTTTTTACAGAGTCAAGACCAACTTTAAGGTCAACAATAAAATTATCCACCACTTTAGGGTCGTTGAGGCTAGGCATGAAATTGTATTTAAAACCTCTCGCTAGAATGGCGCTTTCTTGAGGAGTAAAGCTTATGGAAGTTTTATTTAGTACTCTGTCAAAAAATTTGTGTTCGCAATTCACAGTTCTTCACGGAGCCAAAGTGTTACCGAGATGCTCCAAAAACACCACAGGTAGTCGTTACAAGAGAGGCATTGTGCGTCATGGAGCGTTTTCCAAGAAGAGTTAGACAACATTACTTATTCCCAAATATAGCTCGCCTAATGATCACGAAGAGAAAATTCGTGTAATTAGAGCCAATACAGAGGCGTACCGGGAATCATTTTTGGAACAGGGGAGGGGGGAACATTTAGTAGTACCAGATATACCCTCCGTGACACACCATTAAGTGGTTTGTGGAGCACGATGCGAGTGTAGACGAAATCATGTGACGTGAAATTAAGCTTTCTCCCTCAAATAAGATTTTTCTTCTTAACTACAGTGGTGGCATTAGCCTTTCAAGGTAGTATGTGATAGTTTCATTAGATTGGTTTTATTTCGTTATTGTCTGAGAGCTACAATCTCTCAAATCGTGTGCTTATAGTATGGTAGTTCCCTCTCATGGCAGTTCTTGAAAAGATGATTCAACAAAATGGTTCAAATGGCTCTGAGCCATTCTGAGGTCATCAGTCCCCTAGAACTTAGAACTACTTAAACCTAAGGACATGACACACATCCAAGCCCGAGGCAGGATTCGAACCTGAGATCGTAGCGTTCGAGCGGTTCCAGACTGAGGCGCCTAGAACTGGTCGGCCACATGGGCGGCGATGATTCAACCTGGTGGCTGCGGTACATGTTTCAGGTGGCAAACAAATTCAGCATCGCGGGGAGGTGGTTTTCTCGTAGCGAATGGTGCCGAGCAGAAAGATAATAAATTATTAGCATTTTTGCTTGTAAGCCAACGTAGGCATCGCAATGTTTTGATATTGTCCATGGAAAGAAACAAAAATGACTGCTAGGTATCCACTGCAATGCACTGTCAGCGCTAGAAACACCGTCGTCATGACAGTCTAATAAACCACAATAGATAAACGTACATGTAAATGAAAAGATATTAAAAAAACGTTCTCAAGTTACGTGAAAAAATCTAATGAGAACAGATCAGACCATTACAATAAAAACGAAAAAATGTTTGTATGAAGTCTAGAAACGGCTCTCGTTTTGCATTACATGTTTCCAATAGAAACTGCTATAATAAACTTTGGTATATTCAATTAATAACTAATGATTATGTAACTAATGAAAACTAGGTAGTTGAATTTATGAATTGTTTTGTTCTTACACATGATTAATGAGTGTAAAAAAGGTGGGTCTGGCATATGCTCTCACAGAGTATCGAAATTTGTGACATTCAGTGGAAAGACGGTCGTCTTTTGTACCTTTTGCTCTTATCACAAAAGACACAACAAAGGGGTTCGAAATCATTTCAGAGTTTTCAGAACTACTGGTTTATCGCGAAATGTACGACGAGGTACCAAAAAGAAACCGATCATATTTTTGAACATACTTATTCATATTTTAAGCACAAACCTTCAATCCCCTTCAGAGTTATGTCCATTTGCGCTAATCTTTTATTCGTCTTCTCAGAACATTGTTTAGATTCATCTTTCGTGAGGCTTGACAGTGCCTCCAAACGTTTTCCTTTCATGTCTCTTTTCATTCTAGGATACAGAAGGAAGCCGCGCGGGGCAAGGTCAGGTGAAAAGAATGGTTCAAATGGCTCTGAGCACTATGGGACTTAACTGCTGAGGTCATCAGTCCCCTAGAACTACTTAAACCTAACTAACCACACATATCCATGCCCGAGGCAGGATTCGAACCTGCGACGTAGCGGTCACGCGGTTCCGGACTGTAGCGCCTAGAACCGCACGGCCACCCGGTCCGGCATGGTGAGGTGAACGTGGGAGGTGAGGAATAGGGGTCACACCATTTGTTGTCTGGCACTGTGGTACAGAGGGGGCTTGGTGAGCAGGGTCATTGTCAAGATGGGAGAACCAGTCACCCGGCTGCCAGAATTCAGGCCGCTTCCACCGCACGCTGTTGCGCAATCTTTTCAAAACTTCCTATTAGAGAGCTCAGTTATCTGTCTGACCTGCGGTACAAACTCTGAATGGGTGACTCCCCTCATATCGAAAGAAGAAATGAGCGGTGTTTTAGTGTTTTATTTCATGTGACGAGGTTTCTCGGGGTGTGGTGAACTTGAAGTCTCGCATTGGCTTGACTGTTCCTTTGATTCAGGATCCTAAACATTGCACCAGAATTCTTCACTGTGACAATTTCTGGAAAAAATGTTTTTATCATTTCGGGATTCTTTTTTCAAAGAGAAGCATGCTTCACGCGACCTCGTTCTCGTCCAGCAGTCAACAGTCGTGGCATTAATTTAGTAGCCACCCTTTTCATACCCAAATCTTCTGTCATAAGTCGCTGCACTCAACTCCGAGTCACTTCAGACAGCTCCACAATTTCTTAAATGGTCCGTCGTTGATCTTCGTTGATGCACGGATGTTTTCAATATTTTCATCTCTTCGGGCCGCCGAAAGACGTCCAGACTGTGGTTTGCCACCAAATAAAAATTCATCGTTTTTGAAACTGGAAAACCACTCAGGCAGTTCAGTTTTCCACATAACATTGCCCTTGTACGCAAAATTTTAACATTTCAAGAGTTTCTGTTCCATTTTTAGCGGAAAAAAGCAGAATTTCACCACCGCACGGTGTTCACAAAAATCTGCCACTGCAAAAACGACGATCATCTTAAACAGCTGTCACTATAAACTCTTCCCAAATCAGCGATTGCGATTGCACTCCGCTCAATGACTGGAGTGTTCGCTACATGCGCTCCTAGCGGCAAAAGGTCTGTCCATCATGAAATTACTACGGGTTCTTTTGAGTATCCCGTCGTACATGGTCATCAGTGTTTATCTTAACGCTGATGATGTAACGATGAAAATTTATGTCTCAACTTTGCTTGTGACACGATTCCACTGGGTCGGGGTGCGTCAGGGCAGCGACGTCCGCTACTGCAGGTGGCGGATCGGGCGGCCGGCCTGCGTTGCGCTGGTCAGGCAGGCAGCAGCGCGCAGCGCAGACAAACAGCCGGCCGCCTGCCGCGAGTGCAAGGCCGCGTGGCCAGCTCCGCTATTTCTGGGCCTCGGCTGCCATAAGCAGCACCTGCCCGTCACTGCACTCCTCTGGAATCTGTCTGACGTAAATTTCGCTTACAGCGCACGTTTAACCAGATTAAACCTGTCCCTTCTAACGTATGCATTACCTAACGGCCAAACGCTTTCGCGTTCGCTGCATACATACTTAGCAGGGAGCAACGACATCTGACAGATACACACTTTTCCTTACCGCGAACCTTACGGTCACATGACCAGAGTGACACACACAAACACTGACTATATATACGCAAATGTACACAGCGGGAAGGGGATAAGGCACAAATATTGACCTAACGTTAACTACACCAAACGCCTTCAACACCACAAAAAATTGTAAGGTCGAAGACAGTGCCACCACAGGTGATCATAATCTCATCACCTTCACTTTTAGCGACACAGAGTGACACTGGACCATGGGGTGGGAGGTTCAGTTTAACTACAACAGAGCACATTGGAGGGAGTGTGACATTCCCGCGTTACCAGAAGATGACATATACAACGACATAGAGCTGAACAATTATGTTGAAGAGCAGGTGAGTGCGATAACCAGAGCAGTGAAGGCAGCCGTACCAACTGAGAGGAAGGTCAGCGTGGTCAGCTGAACTAGAGGATATGCACCACTTTGTCAGAAGGCTAAGGCGGCACTACCAGCGCTGTGACGTCTGGTGGGAAAGGCAAAGGTGGCTGCAGCAATACCAGACGCAAAGGAAAGATTCCAAAACGAACATTGTGCTGCAAGAGTAACGGAGCTGGGAAACCTATGTGCTGCATAAATTATCTATGGACCCATGGGGAGTATCCTACAAGTTAGTTGAGAAAAGATCAGCTCTCCGATGGCGATATCAACAGTCAGGCATGGACAAAGGATGACGGAAACCTGACAAGAAACTGCTGAGGTCTTCCTCCGGTCCCTACTGCCTCACGACAGTGCCGATATATTAATGATAGGGCAGTTTACCCCTTCTCTGAAGAGGAGGCGGCTGCCCACATTAAATCGCTAAAGAGAAGAAAAGCCCCCGGGCCAGACGGCATTGTGGCGGAGGTGGTGCAATTTTCTGCCCCTCAGCTGAAAACACCACTCACCCAATTATGCAATGAATGCCTCAGACAGCAAAAGTTCCCGAAGATGTGGAAAATTGCAAACGTTGCAATCATCAAGAAAGGACCCGACAAAGACCTGGTTGAAACTAAATTGTACAGACTGATCTGTTTGTTGGACTTGTTTGGAAAATTACTAGCGAAACTGTTGGCTGACAGACTGTCAGCAGATCGTGTGCTGTGCGGGATGAGTTGCAGCCAATTCGGCTTTAGACCTGGGCGGTCAGCATCTGATGCGATCGCCCTGGCGGCCGGGATCTGTGACTCAACCACGTTGGCATCATGGTAGACATCAGTGGCGCCTTTGACAACCTGTGGTGGCCTTCGCTCTTCTTGTGTTTACGGGAGAAAAGGTGTCCAGTGCCGCTATACGGTTGCGTGAGGAGCTATTGCGAGGATCGGATGGTCTGGCTATCATCGCATAGCGGGAAAATTGGAAAAACAATAACAACGGAATGGCCCCCCTGTTCTGGGACATCCATATGGAACCACGACTGGATAATATACAGCAGGGCGAAGAGGTGCTAGAGGTGATAGCCTACGCAGATGACCTCCTCCTTTTGGTTGGCGGGCGTAGTGGCGAAGATATAGGACCACAGATAGAAAGGGCAATGGAAAAATTACAACTATGGTGTCAGACTACAAAGATGACAATATCACTGAATAAGTCTACATATCTTTTGCTAAAAGGACAACCCGTTAAGAACCCCAGAGTGAGAATTGAGGGCTCGCCAGTTCTTCGACGACGAGAGGCACGCTACATTGATGAAAGGTGGAACTTCAGAAAACACATAGAAACCGTAACCCAAATAGCCCTTCAAGTACTCAACAACCTTATCTCCATTGGTCACAAAAAAATTTCATCTTCCCCCTCATCTGATAAAATTACACCATAATAGTACAGTAACTTCAATTGTGGGTCATGGCTCGGGAGTCTGGGCGCACAGGCTCACAAGGGTGGTGCCCACCATGTCAGTGAGAAGAGTGCAGAGGGATATGATATTAAGGTCAGTGGGGGCCTACAGGACACCTCCAGGGGACCCTGTTAGTGATGATGGAGCTTTTCCCTCTGGACATCAAGATTAGAGAACAGGCAGCAAGGCTCTTGGCCAAGAAAGGGAACGTAGAGAAAACAGGGGACATTATGGGTGTTCGGGTTGGGGACAAGGGTGCGATTAGGAGAAGAGGGGAGGAGCTGTGGCAGGAATCGTGGGAGACTGATGATACTGGGCGTAGGACATTTCTACTTGTGCCGGACCTGAAACAAAGGTTAGGAATGAAGTACTTTGAACCAACTAGGGGGCTTTTCCACTTTCTCACTAGTCACGGGCCCTATGCCACATATCTGTGTCGGTTTGGGAGGAGGGCTAAACCTGCGTGTGACTGTGGCGTACCGGAGGGCATTCCCGACCATGTGGTTTACGTGTGCCCCCTTTTCAATAATGTAGCAGCCGCGTTACGACTTCAACTATCGAACAATGACAGGTACTTTCTACTGAGGCGTGAGGAGACATTTCAAACTGTGAACAACCTAGCAAACGAGGTATCACGGATAGTTCTATCAGAATATCGGAGGGAAAATCGTGGTTAGCAGCAAATAACCAAATTTGTCCCAGTACCCTGATCCAGTAACGCCTGTACGTGGACAAGTCGACTCATAATGCTGTTGGAATCCGCCACGTGCAGGACTAGAAGGATGGCGTACAACAAACTGAACTGAGACGTGCACTGGAATTGACATAGGAAAGGCTCTAGGTAGTAGGACCTAGAAACAGGAAACAAAAATAGGAACGTGCAGCGATTGAAGTCATCCTTGGCCTGCCTAGTCTCAGGGGCACGCTGATCGGGGTTAGCACGGTGGGCGAGGCTCTAAAAAGTAGGATTGTAGAATCACTGATACACCTGTGACACTGCAGGCAGTAGACGTTAGTCATAAGTAGCCATTACAACGAAGAGGGGTACTAATAGAATGTAATACAAATTGCCCATTCTAAGACTTCCTGGCAGATAAAACTGTGTGCCGGACCGAGACTCGAGGTCGGGACCTTCGCCTTTCGCGGGCAGCAATGCCTTGATGAACTTGTGGATAGTACGTCACGACGAAAACAGGCATGCATCTATGCAAGAGGACGTGTTACTGGGTGTTAGAGGTACCAGTGTATACCATAATCTGGACCAACACCTCTGAAGGCCTCGCTGTATGGTGGCAAATGAAATGTGTGGTTTTCATGAGCAATAAAAAGGGCGGAAGTGATGCTTATGTTGATCTTTCTTCCCATTTTCTGTACATATTCGCGAGCTCTGGGAACCGATGTGTTGCGAAACTTTTTTTGGTGTGTGTACTTCAATTGGTCAGGGCGAATAGGGTACTGAAATGAAATACTGCTGTTTGCACACTTTGTTTATTACAAATCCAACTTGCGAACTCTCAAAACTAGCAAACAGTTCAAATCAGAAAAAGGAACACCAAACAAAATACATAGTGGCAGATTATTTTAATGGCTGGAAAACTTACTAAAGGGGATGGTTGTCAAGCTAAAACGACGTCTTCATCAAGGTTGTGAGGTGCCGTGGCTAGCAGTGTATTTAACACTAAATTCTTCTCGAATCTTAATATGGAAATGATGCTCTAAGCCCCCTCTTTTCTAACTCCGATTTGTGCTGTTGCACATGGATTAAGAAGAAACGCGAACTGACTGTAATTGACCCTGCAAGTAGAGTAGAAAAGAGTTTGGCACCTGCAATAATTTAATTGGATAGAAATTACTTAGGTAAAGGAAAGTTTCATTAACGTAGTGAGAAATGAAAGGGTTGCTCTACCGATTAACAGAATGAAAGTTCTGTCCAAAATAAAAATTTGATTTATTATGACTAAACTCAAAATAATAAACAAAACACATGTAACATTTACAATACAACTACTTGTACACTCAAATAAATGCTGTGAAGGTGAAGTTGTCCACAAACTAGATTGTGACATTTATGACTAAGTGGTATGTGGAGCCAATTCCTTGCAGCTCAAATCTTAGGAGAAACACCCAGCCAACCCAACTTTAATTGATGCTACAGTAGGGAGAACACAGACAATAAACACCGAAGACAGTACAAAGTTAGAAAAGACGAACAGCCGCGCTCTGTTGAGCTCTGATTGTCACCTTATTAACTGCAAGGACACAATCTGGCCTACCGGAGGCGATGGCTGGTTGCTTCGATGGCCCGTCGTGGTGATGATAATGTCGCGAGTATAGCCCGAAACAAATTATCCTGGTCTGGTTGTTCCAGGCTAAAGACATTCTAGCAACACAAATGCGCCTCTGAGGGAGACGAAGAATGCTCGCTACACAAAAAAATGGTTCAAATGGCTCTGAGCACTATGGGACTCAACTGCTGTCCCCTAGAACTTAGAACTACTTAAACCTAATGAACCTAAGGACATCACACACATCCATGCCCGAGGCAGGATTCGAACCTGCGACCGTAGCAGTCGCACGGTTCCGGACTGCGCGCCTAGAACCGCGAGACCACCGCGGCCGGCGCTCGCTACACAATCATTGAGTGATTTTAACAACCCAAGTCACACAGTAACTCCGATACAGGCAACTTTAGCCAAAACTGCTCAAGACGGACAGCATAGGTCGCTTGTACGCAGAACGCTCAATTGCCAACTGTACTCGGAAAGTTACGTTGAAGTCGAAACTTCAGCAACTTCGTCAAACAGTTACAATTAAATGAAAGTATATTAGACAGCCAACGGAAGGCAGCGAGAGCTCACTCTTGTAACCTACTCCGACCGAATGGCGAGAGCCGACTCTCTCAAGAGCACCCATAAAAATCGAACACAGAACATTACCGCCCCCACGACAGTGGCAGTGGTTAAACGTTCCAATCAGCAACTCGAAAACCGGCGGAAAATTCCACTCTATTGTCGAAGCACTACCTTTCCACCAATGCAGATTTCTGAGACGACTTTGCTAAGTCACGGAGCTATGTCCTGAGCAAGCCAATCACAGTTACGATTTTTCAGAAAACTCGGAAATTTGCCCACCACGACTGCCTGGGAACACAAGTCATTTCCACGCCTCTTTGGTAGTCCGCCAGAAACGGTTTTCGCTAAGTTTCTGCGAAGTAACGGAATCCCTAGCCCAGCCGCCCCTTCCGGCCCCTGTGGGCGTGTCGCTCTCGCTCTTATGACAACGTCGGCGTCTGGAAAGCATCCACTCGACTCCCTCACACCCGTCGGCTTAACCCTTTCAAGCTCAGCACAACTCGCCTGTCACCGGACGACCCGGGTGACGAGAGACGCTGCGTGGGAAGTCCGCGTGTGAAGGAATAGCAAATTTTCACCGCATGCAATTAGAGAGGAAAATCGAATTACTCAGAGTAACATAGAAATATGAGAGGGGGCTCATGCCACCTATCAAGGTAATGGAAACAACGCTTTCTGACTATATGTGAGGCACTGACCGAGATTGTGAACTGCTAACTGAAGGTCAAAACGACATAGGTTGGTTAAAACACGAGGCTGCAGGTCAGATGGACTCGCTGCAGTTTAGACTATGTCCTCAGACAAAGATTACTAATAGGCCTGTGGTGCCGATAAGCTAACTGCCCAATCTATGATGTGGAGACAGGCCATAGGTGCGCAACTGCAAAGGCCACTGTTGGCGTACCGTCCTGCCGAGATGTGCAGAGAATCACGGCTGGCACGCCGAAAAAACCAAGACTGGCGGCTCTCCGCCAGTTTTTCGAGTGTACAGCGTATCCCGTCCTAACTGCCCAGACCGTCCTTTACAGTGGACATCCACCGACTGTCACGAAGATATATCCTTTCTTCCCTCCTCGACACCTAATCCATGTGGAATCACCAAAAATTAGCCCTTCCAATGGCCAAGCTGCCCGCGCTAATTGCTCCAATGGCATACTTATAACATCACGCCAGAACTCCCGCCTAAGCACGACATAGCAGTATTCCTCCATGAGAAGTTTGCCGCCAAAACCCTTACTCTCCGAAACTGAACTCGGCGCCAGAGAGACAAGCGTTCATTCCATCCCTGCAACGCACAACATCCTCTTTCCCAGATCAAATCACAAAGCTTGTTGCCCGTCTGACTGACACACACCCGAGGTGGACAGTACGCCTCTGGAATGCAGGCTGCTTCCCATTGTCCTGCTGTAGACCGAGACACCCTTGTGGACCGACTTTATGGCGAGATCCGATCGCCTCCACGCACAAGTAAAGCGCTGACGCTTATGCAGAGCCCCGGATGCTTTCCTGGAAGAGGATACGGCTGTTTCTTGGACTTCTGCCGCCGTGTCCAACTCTCCGTGTCGTCCTTATCGATACAGAAAAAAATCTACTGCTACAACTAGTATTCCTAGTGGCAAACAAACTCTGTCACTCCCTGTCAAACCTATAATTACTCATTCTCAGGGCTCGTTATGTAGCTCAGATAGCCGCAATGCCTCTGCAGGAATGAAACACGGCGTTCCCAAAGGGCCCCACCTTTTCACTGCCTCTCATTGCACAAATTTTTCGCTTAGGATGTGTCACAGATTACAGTAGTGTGGCACAGAAAAGGGAAAAAAGTAACTAAACAAAAACTGTTTTCCTACTTGTTTCGCAATTTATTATTAATGTTATTGCACAACCTATGTTTCGGTTTATAAGCCAATTTTCAATTACATTACTGATTTCCAAAGATGATAATACGTCCATAAACAGGGTGATGAGGCAAACATAATCTCAATTGAAACTTCCTGGCAGGTTAAAACTGTGCGCCGGACCGAGACTCGCACTCGGGACCTTTGCCTTGAGCGGGCAAGTGCTCTACCAAGTGAGCTACCCAAGCACAGTTGGGTAGCTCAGTTGGTAGAGCACTTTCCCGCGAATGGCAAAGGTCCCTAGTTCGAGTCTCGGTCCGGCACACAGTTTAAATCTGCCAGGAAGTTTCATATCAGCGCACACTCCGCTGGAGAGGAAAAATCTCATTCTGTATAATCTCAATTTCTTAAGTATCGATCCACAGCTACATGTTCGCTTACCTCAGTGACTATTTTTTTAACACATTACATCCATTATTACACATTCACAACTCACTCTACATTTAAGTAATGCATCAGCAAAGATATTTTCAACGGCGATGGACTGCGGCTCAAAGTTTTTCGGCCCTGGGGTTGTGATCTCATTTTTAGATAAAAATATCGTAGCTGATGCATAACTTTAGTCCGGTCATTGTAGCATAACTGGTGAATGTATAATAATGGAGTAATTTATTACAAAAATGGTCACTGAAGTAAGTGTACATTAAGCTACGGATAGGTGCCCAAGAAGTTGAAATTATCATTGCCTCGTCATCATGTTTATCGATGTTTTATTACCTTTGGGAATCAGTACTGTACTTGAAAATGGGATTACAACCCGAAACCTAGGTTTTGCAATAACATGGATAATAAATTGTGAAACAAAGCTAAAAAAAGTGTTTGTTTAGTTAATGTACATCCTTTCACCAAGAACCCACAGCTGATTCAATTAAAATGATGTTAAAAATTAAATAGATTAAAGCCATTTCGTTCGTTTATACAAAAAGTAGAAAATGTAAGGAATTGTTTGCCAATTGTCTGATTCTACTAATACACTCCTGGAAATGGAAAAAAGAACACATGACACCGGTGTGTCAGACCCACCATACTTGCTCCGGACACTGCGAGAGGGCTGTACAAGCAATGATCACACGCACGGCACAGCGGACACACCAGGAACCGCGGTGTTGGCCGTCGAATGGCGCTAGCTGCGCAGCATTTGTGCACCGCCGCCGTCAGTGTCAGCCAGTTTGCCGTGGCATACGGAGCTCCATCGCAGTCTTTAACACTGGTAGCATGCCGCGACAGCGTGGACGTGAACCGTATGTGCAGTTGACGGACTTTGAGTGAGGGCGTATAATGGGCATGCGGGAGGCTGGGTGGACGTACCGCCGAATTGCTCAACACGTGGGGCGTGAGGCCTCCACAGTACATCGATGTTGTCGCCAGTGGTCGGCGGAAGGTGCACGTGCCCATCGACCTGGGGCCGGACCGCAGCGACGCACGGATGCACGCCAAGACCGTAGGATCCTACGCAGTGCCGTAGGGGGCCGCACCGCCACTTCCCACCAAATTAGGGACACTGTTGCTCCTAGGGTATCGGCGAGGACCATTCGCAACCGTCTCCATGAAGCTGGGCTACGGTCCCGCACACTGTTAGGCCGTCTTCCGCTCACGCCCCAACATCGTGCAGCCCGCCTCCAGTGGTGTCGCGACAGGCGTGAATGGAGACGTGTCGTCTTCAGCGATGAGAGTCGCTTTTGCCTTGGTGCCAATTATGGTCGTATGCGTGTTTGGCGCCGTGCAGGTGAGCAACAACGTGTTTTTCAAGTTGGAAAATTCTAGCCATCCTCCAGTAGAGTTTTACTGTATTTGGTTATTTGAATTGAAGTGCACCAGCGGAATCTTCTGCCTTTCGGCCGTTAATGTTCCGGTTACCTGCCCTTGCCGTTGACGTAAATTCAGGCAGTGTATTTTCCTCATCGTGTTGTGGCTGTCCAGCACGGTGTGTAGATTGACAGCTCAGTGTATAATTGGTTGTTGAAAATGGTTCAAATGGCTCAGAGGTCATCAGTCCCCTAGAACTCAGAACTACTTAAACTAGCCTAAGGACATCACACACATCCATGCCTGAGGCAAGATTCGAACCTGCGACCATAGCGGTCGCGCGGTTCCAGACTGTAGCGCCTAGAACCGCTCGGCCACCCCGTCCGGCTATAATTGGTTGTGGACGGCAATACCTTCCATCGAACTCCCTGTGTGCTGGTCAGATGAAGTGGAGGTTAGCTTGTCGGAGGGTCAATTGACTGTCTGTCGGTTGGGTTGTCGTCGGGAATGGTTGGGCCGACTGCCTGTCTCACCTAAGCGAGCGTTAGTGTTTGAATTCCAGGCCGACCCGTGGAACTTCTGAGCGCCCTTGGGTGTACTGCCTTTTCTTGTTTGTTCTTTTTGTTTGTACTTGTATGACTTCTAGCAGATTTTTAGGTTAAGGTTGTTTTGCCCTTAAGGCGTCAGATGGTTTGGGCCTTCAGCCTAATTTAAAAACTGTTTTTCGTAAAGCCTTTGGCATTTTTAAAACTAATGTAATTGAGTCTTAAGTGTTAGGCCTTCAGCAGATTTTTGAATTTAAGTAGCTTGCTCTTAAAGTGTCTGATTCTTTGAGCCTTCAGCCTCACTAAAGAACAGTTTTAAGATAAGGCTTTGCCTTTTAAATTTATGTATTTATACATCAGGCATTGTTTTTTTTTTTTTAATAATGTTGTTTAGCCTTAAGGGTTGGGCTTTGAGCCGATTTTGAATTCAGATTGTTTGCTCTGAAAATCTCAGATTCTTTCGACCTTCAGCCTAGATAAAGTACTGATCTAAGATAAGGCTTGCCTTTTAAATTTCAGATTATGCTTGCGTTTTAAGTTATTGGCCTTCAGCCATAATGTTTGATCAAATAATAAAGTTTTGTGTTCGAGTGTAACTGACAGCCCCTTATTTTCGCCCCTTTCCACGATTTAAATGACCTGTCCTGTCCTGCGGGTTAAGCTGGGTGTTTCATGCTGCTTTAAGTAACACTTTCTTGGTCAGTAATGGCCAAAGGTGAGATGCGTATGCAAAGTAATTTTGTTTATCAACTCTTCTGCTAACCTAACCTAACATAGTCGGCAAACCGATAATTCAACGTTGCTCCGCTGGAACAAAAGTCCCTTCCTCAAAAAGGTAAAACTGCTGGATGGCGGCGAGAATCTTTTTCTTCCACTTTCGTTTCAATGACAGCTACACAGGGTCGCTGTTCTGCTCCTTCTTAATATCCTTTATGCTGCTGATCACATGGTTATCAAATACAACTTTCTGCAAATAGTATATGCTAAAGATGTTTCCTTTTGCGTCACCACTGCTATTTTCAACAAGGCCAATAGGCGAACGAGACAGTGCACCCGCAAGTGTTGCTTTTGGCGGGCGCATGCGTGATAGTGTATGGGCTAATTTCGCACTGAGAAGAAATTCCAATGCCTTGTAACCGGTACATAAAAAGAATCGAAATTTCTGAAACCCCCACATGATTGCCAGCGCTTCTAGTTCTTCTCTGGTCAAAACTCTACTACAAAATGTGATCTTTTCTGTACGATGGTCCCTTCTTCTTCGTATCCTTGGAATAACGTAATTCAAAGTCGCGAATGGTCGCTATCCGAGGCCATATGGTGCATTAATTAGTGCAGTGTTGAGAGGCTGAAACACCTGCTTCGTTAACCCAGATCCAAAAGGCTTTCTTCCCCGTTACGTTACATAGGCGAGGAGTTGCTAAAGTGTCAATAGTGACGAATTTTTTACAGATATTTATGATTCCAAGAAATCCTCTTAGCAGCTTCATGGTAGAGGGCCATGAAAATTGCGCAATGGGCTCAATTTTTTTCTGGGTTTGGTAGTAAAACTCTTTCAGTGGAAATATGCGGCCGAGGAACTGCACCATCCCGGCCGCAAAACTTTATTTCTCTTTAGTGGCCGTCACACCACGTTCTCGGAATGTCCACAAAACATCCCTCAAGTATCTGTGGTGTTTCTCTCATTTCCTTTCGGCTATTAGGACGTCGCTCATGTAACTGGTGACACTTTGTTTCAGTGCTGCGCTTAGAGTACTACCTAGACCATGAATGAATGTAGATGAAGAGACGTTTACTCAAGCGGCAAATTTTTAAACTGGTAACAACATCCGAATGCTAGAAAGGCGGTGTATTATCTGCACTCACGGTGAAGTTCGATCTGCCGAAAACTAGTTCTTAAGTCTGGTGGTGAGAAAACCCCATGGAAAATCTGCAGTAACTCCTCTAATTTCTCTAGGTCAATAATTATATTGATCTGGTGGGAGTCCAACTCCAGTCGAATGGAACCATCCTTCTTTTCTAATACACGCACACGGCTATTGTATGTCGACCTTTCAGGCTCTATAACAATGTCTTTCAAGTCTCCGAATGTTTATAAGCACCCAATGTCTGTATGCAAGAGGGACATTGTACAGAGGCATGGAAAATCTATGGTGTTCCATCACTCGAAATAGGTTCTGAAAACTGCTTGTTATGCTAGGATTTGATGAGAATACCTCGACCTTGTATAATAAATATATCTATAACGAAATATCACACAATATTTCCTGTTGTCTCCCACGTTCTGCATAGACTGAATTTTCTGTTCTATTGCAATGTAAACTTTTCATCTCAACACTTCTGTGCCTGCTAGATGGACGTTACGATGATGTCGCGTCCGTATCATTTCCATTTCTTATATTCTGTCGGAAAAACTATGCTACAAAAATTCTCTGGAATTATGCCTCAATTGCGATCTCAAACCGAATTTGAATTAAGGGTTCCTTCTGTAGGATGACCTCACCTCTCCCAATGTTCAGTATGGCCTCCTGTTCGTTAAGGTAAACCATTCCAAATATAAGATCGAGCGCCAAATGTGACACTGCCAAGCAATTATCTCCTTGACATATGAATTCGAGTCGCGATTTCCGAGTCACTTGAGTAGGTTTACCCACTGAAGCTCTCTTAATCCTCGTTTTCTTGAGAGGCAGTCGGAGATGATCGACTGCGAGAGCATCTTTCAAATGGTCATCCCAATACGGCGGTAACGTGGCTTCTGATGGTCAGAATGCCTTTTAGCAATAAGCCTCCTACTGTAACTTCGATTAGGGGATGCACAACATTCGGTACGATCTCCTCCTTTTCTTCTAACAACAATCTTCCTATATCTTCATACAAGTTAACCTGGCTCACTCCGATGTTCTGAGCGGGTAAATTTCGAGCTGAACCTGCTCTGCGAGTGGGCTGCTCCTGTTCGACTCTCGCCGGCCTCTTTCATCACGTCGCTTATTGTTATTATGCCTACCGTTAAGAGCCATTCCAGTTCCCTCGTCGTTCGGGTGGTGGTCCGAAGTGACGCTCTTGACCTGATGTCCTCTTCCGATTGTCTCTTCGCTTACTGTTTCCCCTAGATGACCCGCTGTTATTATTCTCAGTGTCGCGTCTTTTCTCATTTGCATTTTGGGATTCGTAAGTATATTCC
Organism: Schistocerca gregaria; assembly: GCF_023897955.1. Classification (NCBI taxonomy): domain Eukaryota; kingdom Metazoa; phylum Arthropoda; class Insecta; order Orthoptera; family Acrididae; genus Schistocerca; species Schistocerca gregaria. Next base: position 54,760,554 of record NC_064927.1, read on the forward strand.
AGCTCTTGCAGAATACTTTTAAACACCTCTGTGTCCTTTCCCAATCTACCTGCTCCAGCTTGCTTGTACCGAATGGGGAGCTTCGAATAACAGTATCGGATTTTGTCACTGTGGTGAATCTAAAGGCTGATTCTTCTTTATCACTGACTCAAAAAGTTTCACTGGGCTTTGGAATTCTGACAATACCAGATCCCTGCACATCATTATATTGTGCTTAATTTTATTCTGCTTGTGTTTCGACTTGTATACTCCGAGGAATGCCTCTCTGAATTCATCATATAATCGACAGGTGACAGCAATACCTTCATAGTAACCGCGACCGAACTCTCCACACGTCCACAACTGAATTGAAGTTTGTAGCATAACGACTAAGCAAGAGGTATAGATTTGTCATATTGAGCTACCCAGGCTTTCGGATGCAGTGTGTTTCCACTGTACCGATGCTTTCGAAAATTTTGCACGGATATAGTCACCCTTCTGCCTGTTAGCGCGCTGTGTTTCCAGCCGTTTTACGAGGGTTGAATGAAAAGTAATGCCTCCACCTTCGTTAATTGGGTTTGGATGTGAATATTTTAATAAATCAAATGCAGAAATAATCCTTTTAATGTGATATTTAATTATCAATATTGACATTTCCACATAATCTCCAGCCAATTGGATACATTTCTGTCAACAATGAACAAGTTTTCTGAAGCCGTCAGGGAAGAAGTCGACAGTTTGTTTCCGCAACCAAAATCTCACAGTTCTCTCACCGTCTCCATCAGAAGCATAATGATGTCCCCGCAGATCGTCTTTCACTATCGGGAACAGGTGGAAGTCAGACGGTGCAACGTGTGGACTGTATGGAGGATGCCGTATGGTGGTGAGATTCGTTCTCTGAAGTTCTGCTGTGGTGGCACGTGAAGTGTGTGGATTGCCATTGTCATGCTACAGGAAATATGACCCACACGTTCATGTGAAATGTCGATTGCGCTTGCACTTTCTCTCTGAGTGATACGATGATTGTCCTGAACCAATCGGTCAACATTTTTCTTGTGAAACACGGCGGTTGCTGTCACAGGACGTCCACCTCTTTGTTTGTCACGCAGGTCAGATGTTCCCGCCTCAGCAACTGCAAACTTACTCTTCCAGCGAAGCACAATATTCACATCAACACAATGACCATAAACTGCTTTCGTTCTCTGATGAATCTCCTTTGCGGTGACACATTCTGGTGTAAAGAATTCAATGGCTGCACATTGCTAAAATCGCATTTACCGTCTCCGCAATGTCTTGTACTTTACACTATAACAACACAACCGTTCAGTGCTAAGGCTTCCCGCCAACTGCAGCTGTAGAGAAGAGGCTACGGAACAAGACAGTACCTGCCACATACCAATGCTGCCAACTATTGGAGAGTTCCGAAGGTGGGGGCATTACTTTTCAGTCATCCCCCGTATACAGCCGTGTGTGACCGTCATACCCTTCATGATTTCGTTTCTCAGCGACACGCTCGTGATCTTGCTCCAGCCGTGCAAACTTTGTCTGCTAGGCTTCCAGTGTTTTTATTTTGTTACTGTGTTGTGAAACCTGTTCCTCAGTTTCCCGAATTATTTCGCGTTCCTGTTCCTGCACTGTGGTAAGAACTTTCTGATGGGCGACGATTTTGCCCGTCCCAGTGGCCACAAGAGCGTCTTCCTGTGCACCTGTTGCCTCCATTATAGCAACTTGGGAGTCCCTTTTTGCTTGCAACGCGACCTCTTTTGCTTCGCCTGTTTGCCTCTTGCACGTAGCTACCTCTCCTAACACATCCTTGATACTTCGTGTTGACCTATCTTCGAGTTCTAAAATCGCTCTTTTTTATTTCTCCTACTTCTTTCCGCCTTTCTTCTGCTTTCCTTCTCGAAACACCGAGGATGCTGTCCGTCACATTGTTGCTTCACGTATTCGCTCTCAGAGATGGTACCGCCCTTCTATCGTCAGCCACGGTTGTGAACCACTACACCGACAAGACATGTGTCATCCGTATCCTCGCCCTCGTTTACTTCACTGTCAGCTTCAGAATCCTCTAAACACGATGATAAACTGTGCCTACTAGCTGGCTCTGATTGTTCCGTGAGGAGAGGCAACGGCCTCGTCCGCATCTGTACTCTGATTGGTCTCGATGTTAAGAGACCCAGCTACATCGCGCTTTGCATTAACGACTCTCGCCCTGCTCCTAGTTATCACTCTGACGTCGAACAAGCATTTCGAAACACGAACTCACAGCGAACACAATTTCTCTAAAAACCTTCGCTATTCAAATGCACAAACACATCAGGGAAATAACTCTCCGAAAATTAACAACACTGTTTTGAAATCCAATAACCAAAGAACAAACGTGGTACAGAAACCACAAAACACAACCATACGCCGGCCGGAGAGGCCGTGCGGTTCTAGGCGCTACAGTCTGGAACCGCGTGACCTCTACGGTCGCAGGTTCGAATCCTACCTCGGGCATGGATGTGTGTGATGTCCTTAGGTTAGCTACGTTTAAGTAGTTTTAAGTTCTAATGGACATGACCACAGCAGTTAAGTCCCATAGTGCTCAGACCCATTTTGAACTACAAACATACAATAAACGCCCTAAAGGAGAATTACATATATTAGTACATATCGCGCCATCAACTTAGGATAATTACGAGGCTAATTTGTTCACGATATGTTTCTGATATGAAATATTAAAAAGCAAATGCTACCTATCTGACTGCATATCATTACATTGTACTACTGGTAAGATCTTGGCTGGAGTAGCTGATTTGTAATGTTTCCTACCCTTGTTACCTTCATATCACAAAAATTGGTTATAATTCGAACAAAAAAAAAGCAGTTCAAATGGCTCTGAGCACTATGGGACTTAACTTATGAGGTCATCAGTCCCCTAGAACTTAGAACTACTTAAACCTAACTAACCTAAGGATATCACACACATCCATGACCGAGGCAGGATTCGAACATGCGACCGTAGCGGTCACATAATTCGAACAGTCAGGATGAATAGAGTTCTGAAATGATATTTTAGTACAAATCCTATACGTGAACTCCAAGAATTAACATACCGATAAAATTAAAAAAAAGAAACAAAATTCAAGGTAACAGATGATGCTGATGGCTAGCAAAGTTATTAAAGGGGATTGGGATCAACCTAAAGTGAAGGACCCTTCAAGGTAATAGCAACAGCGCTTTCTAACTATTTTTGCGGTACTGACCGAGATTCTGAACCGCTAGCTGAACGTCAATTCGACACCGGATGGTTGACAAATACAGGGCTGCAGGTCAGATGGACTCACTGCCGTAAAGACTTAAGTCCGCAGACAGAGACTGCTAAGACGACCACTGAACTGCCCAGTCGATGATGTGGAGGCTGTAGGGATGCTTCACTGCCACACACAACGGCAAACACTGGGCGGCACAGGGAGAATGTCCGCCCTTAAAATAAGCCTAGTTGTCTCTGACCGCCCTCCATTTAGAAATATCATAGAAGGACTGGTACCATTCCACTGCTATCGGAAACTCGTCGAGTTGGCTACAATTAGCGAGCGGGGCTAGCTTACATGGTTGGCCAGGAAACGATATGTTACATTGCGATGGAAAGATAGGTCATAAGTACATTGCTAAAAAATGGTTAAAATGGCTCTGAGCACTATGGGACTTAACTTCTGAGATCATCAGTTTCCTAGAACTTAGAACTACTTAAACCTAGCTAACCTAAGAATATCAACACATCTATGCCCGAGGCAGGATTCGAACCTGCGACCGTAGTGGTCTCGCGGTTCCAAACTGTAGCGCCTAGAGCCGCTCGGCCACCCCGGCCGGCCTACATTGCTAAAGAACGACTATAATCAATATAACAATCGACCAAAACAGACAAATCTTTTTACAGAAATAATAGGAATTTTAATGTGCTTTAAATATATACATTCCTGTCATTTATACACTGATTGCAAACGGTACACTTAAGTGGATCGTTCATAATTTATAAGTATGATTATGTAAACTGGCTCAAACTGGATAGTGTATCAAATGGATTTGAACAGCTTTCTTAAGTACACTAAATAGTGCACTACATAAATATAGGTCCCAACATTGGGTTGGGAAAAGTATGAATACAATATATTTCTCACTTTTGGGCACGATATTTATACACAGTGTCTCGAAACAGCCTGAAAAACATGTAAGTGTGTAGCATGATAGATTTTATTGAGATACAATTGTTATGACGAAAATTGTATACCTTGCTGCGTTTGCGAGTCAACAAGCACTGAATTTAGCCAATCACAACGTTACTCGCGCAAATTCAAGTGGTCCACAAGAACCAACGTCACCAAAAGTGTTCTTGATTTGGTTTCCTAAAACCGAACAAGACAGGAATACAAAAACTGGACATGGGGCAGTAGTAAGGATCGAACACGTGCCAGAAGCTGAGCAGTCTCGTGCGCTATCATCAACGCTGTGAGAACAACTGACAGTAACTGTATCTGGCGACCAATTGATTGGCTAACTTCAGTGCTAAATAATCTGGAAACGACGCAACGTGTCGAATTTTTTTCCTAGCAGTTACATCTAAGTACAATCTACCCTGCAACACCCTTACAAGCTTTTATTTCTCACCACCCTGTACATTCTACGAACGTCGATGTTACTAAGACCTTATTTTACGCTTCATTCATCATCTCAGATATCCTTTCACTTCCATAATTTTTTCTACCATGTTCAAGGGTATAACGGTAATAGCCTGCAACTATTCCTTCTTAACAGGAATTTATCGTTCTTGACTATCAAACTCCCAGTTGTTTTATTATTTTTTGGTTGATAATCCAGATGTTTCGTTTGTCTGCTTACTTCATGTGCTCTGCTCAGAATTTCAAACGTGTTGTTACTTACGTTTCCGAATATTATCTTGATTGTTGTTTTCGTGGTCTTCAGTCCGAAGACTGATTTGATGCAGCTTACCGTTTGACGATTTCCATACGTCTGAGGCTGCCCTATCAATCGATTCCTCCTTTCACTCAAATTGTGCTACAAACGTCTTCTCTCATCAGTTAGATTCAGTATCTCTTCCTTAGTCGTTCAATCTTCCCGTCTAACCTTCAGCATGCTTCTATAGTACCACATTTCTAAAGCTGCCCAACCCTTTATTTTCCCGTTCCCTTTATCTGTCCGAAATATTAACAACATAGGGAGGCCATGATGGCTGATGTTACAATGCTAGATTAGTCAGTCGTTCAGTCTGTTCGCTTGCCACTACAGGAAAGACTGTTAAAGCCATGTTGCTCGGAAGATACAGGGAGAGTGGGAGTGAGCTGTAATCTAAAGTGCGATATAATCTCTTTACCCACCGTTAAGCAGCCACAATCTTCACAGGGGATCTTTAGAAAAGGGAGGTAATGACAGTGGCACGTAAAGTACCCTCCGCCACACACCGTTGGGGGGCTTGCGGAGTATAAATGTAGATGTAGGTGTAGACCACACATTAGCTCTGCCACGCCAACTTAAAGTTAATTAGCTCGCCCTCTGTCATTGATCACTGATAACTGGAGAATGGCCATGCAACATCAAGGGCTGGAAGTGATACACTGAAGCTATAAGCATCTGCCGGAACTGAATATTACTCTGAGAGAGTGTGTGTGTTGTTAATGAGTCAGTTTACACAACTGAGAAACAGGTCACTAAGACTTGGTGGACGGCGGATCTGGTACTGCGTCTGCTGCCTAATATCTACAGAAATGACGGGCAAAGGGGAATGGTTGAGCTGTGTTAAATTGCTTGGCGAGCACTTTAATTTTAAGACTGTACGAGATGCTATTCAGAGCTATCTTCTGTGGAATAAGGTTCTTTATACTATGCATTTTAGGCTTGAGTTAACCCTGAAGTTATTTAAAAGGTGCTTACTAACCACGCTAAATTATATTGCTAAATTACTCTGTTTCACTGTTATTTCTGTCTGTTGACTTATGGTACTGTCGATAACTATATTATATAAGTTTTTTCTGTAATCTACTGTGTACTCAGCATAAATGCAAATTCAGTTTTCTTGCCTCAACTGAAGTAATGTGGTCATTCTCTTTCAAATTTTATTTATACACATTTTTAGGGAACTAGCCTAAGAAATCGCAATTTAAAATCAAGCTATCTGCGTTGTTAATGGTTTCTCACAGATATTCCTGTCTTTCGGGTACAAGCCCGGTTTTTAATCTATCGGTATTATTTGTGTTGGCTTTGGTACTTGGGTTTAAGTTTGCTATTTGTTGTTGAAGTGAGCTCGGCTATCCCTTCAAGTGTTATCATTTCCCACTTGCTGGAAACTGCTTTTTTTTTTTTTTTTTTTTTTTTTTTTTGTACTGGCTCATTGCCTGTTCCGAGCTGACAACTAAACATATATTGTTATTGGACCTTTTATTATGGAACTTGTTATGTTCAAATGTTTATCTCTCTGTTTTAGGCTACACTTTGTGTTACGCAATATATGTTGAAAAAGTGAAGCGGAGTGGAGATGAAACTAAGTGGTTTGATACCTCAATTTAAATTTTCCAATTACTAATTCCGAAACTGTGTTGTTCATTCCCTTCCATTCGTTAGGCTTTCTCAGACTTGATGTGTTAAAGACATACATAATTCCTATTTGAAGTACCTTTTAAAAATAAAATTGTCTTTTCTCCTTAAAACATTTTGTTTTTCTGACCTGGAGCCTTCTGGCTCACTGATGTTTGCATACCACAATACTTCAATATCGCAGTGGCAGCGGAATACCAAGAAAGGCATAAGAGACAAAATTTAGTGTTGTAAATTTCTTTTTTGTGTGCTGTGTACTGTTCAAGTGCTGGTTTCCCAAGTAATCATCTTTCCAATCGTAGTGGTAAGACACATAGTAGGGATAGAGCATCTTAAGGAGGATCAGTTGATGTGCGTATCACATATACACAGCCTACCAGTTTAGTGTAATTTTAATGAACTGGCGCTGCATCTCCGCAGCACACTGGACTGCCCTCTGTCGCTGAACCCAGCTATCCTCAGCGAAGTAAGTCGAGCCACAGTTCGTCAGGAGCCACTCTCCAGTGTGGAATACAACATCGACCTGCTTGAGGCTAGTTGTCCCTCACAGCCTGGCTTATTTTGGGCGCATCTCGATCATTGGCCTGGCCGGGTACAGGATCTCCGCAAAATAAACTCAGATGTCAAGTAGGGTGCAAAGTCTTAGAATTGCAAGAAAACGTTAAGAAAATACAACATCGCACTAATACATTTCAGTGTTCTGAGACATCGAGGGATCGCCAATTTAGTATTGGAGGACAGTGTGGAGGGTAAAAATCGTAGACGGAGACCAAGAGATGAATACTCTAAGCAGATTCAGAAGGATGTAGGCTGCCGTAGGTACTGGGAGATGAAGAAGCTAGCACAGGATAGAGTAGCATGGAGAGCTGCATCAAACCAGTCTCAGGACTGAAGACCACAACAACAACAACAAAATTGTAATAGAATGAAACCTCTGACGATCAGATAAAGATAAAGGATGATCGCGAGTCCAAGCGTTTATCAGGGAAGGATGCATGTGTGGAAATATGGAAATAATTTTAATCGTTTACCTAACCGTTATGACTAATATACAAGGCATCACCAGATCGTCAGTGGAAACTAGAGACATAATTGTAGAACTTTTGTAATTTTTGTTTAACTTAAAACAGCAGGCTAATACCCTTTGCCTTCCAGACCTTGTAGTTCTTCAGATCATTTTCCTTCTTGCGAGGTACTTATGTGCATGTTTTCCGAAAATTGTCTTGAGCAGCTAGTTCAACCGCACACAAGAAATGGAAATATCTTAGGCATTGTAGCAACTAGTAGCGCTGACCTTATCAATGGCGTTACACAGGGATTACTGACCATGCTGTTATGATAGCGACTGTTGAAACTAAGGTTAATAAATCAATCAAGGACGCTAGGAGAGTATTTCTGCTACAAAGAGCCAATTAGAAGTTGTTAGCATCGCACTTAGAGATTGAAATGACATAATTTAGTTCAAGTCTGATAGACATAGAATAATTATAGGCAAGTTTAAATGTATTGTAAAGCGTGCTCTGGAGAGGTATGCGCCCAATAACTGGGTTAAGACTGGAAAAGATACACCGCGGTTTAACAACGAAATGCTGAAAATACTGAGGAAGCAAAGACTGTTGCACTCTCGGTTCCAAAGAAAACGCCGGAATGACGACACACTAAAATTAGTAGAGACACGTGCGTGTGTAAAATGGTCAATAAGAGAAGCATACAACAACGACGTTCCTCATACCTTAACAATAGATATTGCAGAGAACCCGAGAAAATTCTGGTCCTGTGTAAGATCGCTAAGTGGGTGTGACTTCTGACCAGTGTGATAGGTACCCTGCGGAGAACATATTTATTAATAATTAACTACGAACAGTGTAATGAATTAAGACTTGTACGACTCTTGAAAGACGTACGTAAAATGGACAGAAAAAACATTTATCATTCACCGTAATTGTTTTTAAAACAATAGCGATTTATTACATTATTCTTTGTTCTATGTTAAAATTATTAGTACTGTGAAACAGTCAAATGATTTTATGCAATTACATTCCCTTGTTTTCACCTTGGATGAGGATAGACTTGAGAGAGATTGTAAGTGTACTTATGTTGCATTTTGGCTAAATATATTTGCTCTTAAAACCTTTATTTATGTATCTTTATCAACCCTACATATAAGGAAACGAGCAACTTCTTTTTTCAGTGTATCAGGGCTCGCAATACAGCGCGAACTTATGATTGATTGTTGTCTGCCGCTTGCACGACCGCAGAGTTTTATTTGAATATTGTCAATATAAAACGGCACAGAGCTGGTAAAAATCTTACAGAGTTTGCGTTTTAATTATATCATTTAACTTCATTCTCATTTTAATTTATTTGCAAAGATTAATAACAGTTTTCGTTAAAATCTTGTGGTTGGTGCATAATGGCTATCTATTGTCTCAGATACGTAAATTCACAGAAATTTACTTAGTCCGAAATGATCAATGATAAATATGCCACAGAATGGTATTTTTCTACGCGAACCCATGACATTAAGGCAGTGTTAAGCTCAATGAAATGGCTTGCAATGCAAAACGAACCTGAGATATCTGTTAACATAAGAGCTAGTGCGGTGCATCAGACCGTTCTTTACGAGTTTCATATTGCGGGCATTAGACCTTCAAATAATGTTTCCATAAAAAATTTGCCAATTATAAGCTGTGTTGTCGCTTTAGTGCGTGTGGCGTCATCTGGTGTGTAACTATATGTATGTGTGCCTACAAATCATACAGTTCCATGAACTGCAGATCTACACACAATTAAAGCAAACACTTGACGTACAGAACAGAACACAGCAACATACACACACTACTGGCCATTAAAATTGCTACATCAAGAAGAAATGCAGTTGATAAACGGGTATTCATTGGACAAATATATTATACTAGAACTGGCATGTGATTACATTTTCACGCAATTTGGGTGCATAGATCCTGAGAAATCAGTACCCAGAACAACCACCTCTGACCGTTCAAATGATTCAAATGGCTCTGAGCAATATGGGACTCAACTGCTGTGGTCATCAGTCCCCTAGAAATTAGAACTACTGAAACCTAACTAACCTAAGGACATCACACACATTCATGCCCGAGGCAGGATTCGAACTTGCGACCGTAGAAGTCGCACGGTTCCGGAATGCGCGCCTAGAACCGCGAGACTACCGCGGCCGGTCCTCTGACCGTAATAACGGCCTTGATACGCCTAGGCATTGAGTCAGACAGAGCTTGGACGGCGTGTACAGGTACAGCTGCCCATGCAGCTTCAACACGATAGCACAGTTCATCATGAGTAGTGACTGACGTATTGCGACGAGCCAGTTGCTCGGCCAACATTGACCAGACGTTCTCAGTTGGTGAGAGATCTGGAGAATGTGCTGGCCAGGGCAGCAGTCGAACATTCTCTGTATCCAGAAAGGCCCATACAGGACCTGCGACATGCGGACATGTATTATCCTGCTGAGACGTAGGGTTTCGCAGGGATCGAATGAAGAGTAGAGCACAGGTAACGTCCACTGTTCAAAGCGTCGTCAATGCGAACAAGAGGTGACGGAGACGTTTAACCATTGGCACCCCATACCATCACGCTGGGTGATACGCCAGTATGGCGATGACGAATACACGCTTCCAATGTGCGTTCACCGCGATGTCGCCAAACACGGATGCGACCCTCATGATGCTGTAAACAGAACATGGATTCATCAAAAAATATAACGTTTTGCCATTCGTGCACGCAGATTCGTCGTTGAGTACACCATCGCAGGCTCTCCTGTCTGTTACGCAGCGTCAAGGGTAACCGCAGCCATGGTCTCCGAGCTGACAGTCCATGCTGCTGCAAACATCGTCGAACTGTTCGTGCAGATGGTTGTCGTCTTGCAAACGTCCCCATCTGCTCACTCAGGGATCGAGACGTGGCTGCACAATCCTTTATAGCCATGCGGATAAGATGCCTGTCACGTCGACTGCTAGTGATACGAGGCCGTTGAGATCCAGGACGACGTTCCGTATTACCCTCCTGAACACACCGATTCCATATTCTGGTAACAGTCATGGGATCTCGACCAACGGGAGCAGCCATATCGCGATACGATAAACAGCAATCGCGATAGGCTACAATCCGACCTTTAACAAAGTCGGAAACGTGATGGTACGCATTTCTCCTCCTTACACGAGAATCACAACAACGTTTCACCGGGCAACGTCGGTCAACTGATGTTTGTGTGTGCGAAATCTGTTGGAAACTTTCCTCATTTCAGCGCGTTGTAGGTGTCGCCATGGCCGCTAACCTTGTGCGAATGCTCTAAAAAGCTAATCCCTTGCATATCACAGCATCTTCTTCCTGTCGGTTAAATTTCGCGTCTGTAGCACGTAATCTTCGTGGTGTAGAAATTTTAATGGCCAGTAGTGTATTAAAGAAACGAACACCATTCTGGTATGGCAATAAAATATAGCAAAAGGAAAGTCGAAGTTCTAAATTTCGTGTTTAAGAAATCATTCACTCAGGAGAATCGTACAACTTTACTGTCATTTGATCATCGCACGGATTCCCATGTGGAGGCCATAGTAATAGTATCCATGCCGTAGAGAAACGAGTAAAAGAGTTGAAAAGAAATAAGTCGCTCAGTTCGGTTCTACAAACAGTACGGCACTGTCCCATTATTTAACGTACATTTATCGCGAATCTGTCGCTCAGTGGAATAACCCAAGCGTCTGGGAAAAAAGAGCTGGTGCCTCCCGTATATGAGAAGCGTAAAAGGAAGTAACTACAGAACTACAGATCCATAACATCGGTTGGCTGCAGAATTCGTGGACTTTTTTCAGATTGACAATGATAAATCTTCTTGAGACACAAAAGCTTCTGTCTAGGAATCAGCAGGGTTTTGGAAAGTATGGCTCGTGCGAAACTCTGCTCGCCAGTTTACCGTACTGTACGCTGTCAAATATTGCTTAAGGGCAACAGCGAGATCCCACATTTTGTGTGTCCGAAAAGCATTTGACACTGTGCCCCACTACAGATTGTTAACGAAGGTACGATCATACGGAATATGTTCCCAGATATGTGAATGACTCGGAGACTTCTTAAGAAACGGAAAGCAGTATGTTGTCCTGGACGGCGAGTATCCATCCGGGGCAAAGGTACCGTTAGGAGTGCCCGAGTGTAGTGTGATATGACCCCTGTTATTTTCTGTATAAAAAAAAAAAACGATCTACCGCACAGTGTGAGTAAAAATCTACGGTTGTTTGCTGACGATGCTGTGGTGTGCGGAAGAGCATTGTCGCTGAGTGACTGTAGGATGATACAAGATGACTAAGACAAAATTCTAGTTGGAGTGATGAATTTCAGCTAACTCGAAATGCAGAAAAATGTATGTTAACGCAGTTGGAAAAACAAATCCATAGTGGTCGTATACAGCATCAGTAGTGTGCCAGTTGACACAATCACATCGATTAAAAATCTGGGAGAAACGTTGCAAAGCGATAAGAAATGGAATGAGCACGCAAGAACTGTAGTACGGGAGGTGAATGTTCGGCTTCGGTTTACAGGGAGAATTTTGTATAAGTGTGGTGCGGAAGCCGCATATAGGACACCGCTCGTGTGTCTGGCATCCACATCGCGTTGGATTAAAGGAAGACATTCAGAGGTGGCTGGCTAGATTTGTTACTTTTAGGTGGGAACTCAAATGAGAATCCGTGGAGGGAAGGCAATTTCCTCTTTGAGGAATGCTATTGAGAAAATTTAGAGCATCGGTATTTGAAACTGACGGAAGAATTGTATTTCTGTCACTGAACATTTCGTGTAATTGCCACGAAGATAAGAGAAATCGGGGCTCGTACGGAGGCCTCAATGTTCTTCCTTTCCCTCGCTCTGTTTGCGAATGGAACAGGAAAGAAAATGACCAGTAGTGGCGCAAGGTACTCTCCGCCACGCACCATACGTGTGTCGGTGCACAACTACTGAGCGGTTAGCTGGTCTGACTCATCAGTTTATTCGAGAAGGGAGTTCCTTGAGTGGTTTCATGCGGTGTGATTATTAAATATGGTTTGTCAGATTGACTGTCAAATAAATTAGTTGATAAACATTATTTCCGGGTACGAGGTCAACTTCCGTGAATTATATTTAGACTACTGGATGCGCTCAGCGGTATGGAAGTCGGTGCAATCAGAATTTCAGTAACGTAACTGAACAAATATGGGCGGATGTCCGCTTGTCGGTATATTTTGCTGATAAACCTGGTAGTTCTCTGGCGCTGAATCAAATCGCGCGAGGTATAGAGGAATTGAGTTTTGTTGATCAGAAAGCAGGTTCGCTGAGCAAAGGGGTAACTTGCCCAGAAGCTCTTCCCCTCAATAACATGGGAGCAACTGACGTGGACGAAGTTGTGAAAATTGCTTTAGGTGTAAAAAACCAGGACATATTGCTCGACTGTGTTCAACAGGATGCGAGAAAGGTAATGGCAGATGCCGTTTTCGGAAACAGGATTGGAGTAGGTGAGCAGGGTGGCCACCCATGAGCTGCAACCAGTTGAGTGGCGTCAGCAGATCCTTCCTCCCATTCATCTGCGCCGCCCTCAGCCATGAGCCAGTAGTGGACTGCCACACTCTGACAGCAGCATTTCTTTGCTTAATTACACTTGGTGCCTCAAAAATGGGAATGTTCGTACATTTCGTACTTTAAGACCAATGGGCAGACAGATTATGACTGTTAACGGTCAATAATTACCTTTGCTGGGGTAGATGTGAGCTAATTTAATGAGTCATCAGTTCTCATATGCTGTGAACAACGCCTGTCTACTGACTTACTATTCGCCTGTATCTTTATACACAAAACGAATTGTGTCTTAGACTACTCTAGAAATAAGTTCGCTTGAGTTTCATCTCGGAGAGAATTATCAGTTCTGTGGCAGTGGTAAGTTTTCTTCATATGATGCTGTTGATTGGAGTAATTTCCAATTTGGGGGAATAAGAAGTGTAACGGTTGCCAAGTTTATTAAGTGCATTTACTGGTCTTCTCACAAAGCACGTGGATGTAAATAACAAAGTCGAGTATAAGATCCAACACACCAAATTTTGGTGCATCATTCTCCTTACTAGTTATTACCGCTCAAAATGCAGGAGTTAAGAACGATTATTGAAAACTTCCTTGCGAGGGGTGATTAAGCCTTTCAAAATACCTCTGCATAGTCTGTCTCCATATCAGAGTGGTCAGCACAGGAGAATGCCATTTGCTGGGTCCAGGTTCGATTCCCAGCCAGGTCCAAGATTTTCTCCACTAGGGGACTGGGTGTTCTGTTGTCATCACTAGCATTCCATGCTCATTAATACGCAAGCCTTCTGCACGGATTGGAATTGTTTGAGGCCGGTGGAGTTCCCTCAGGATTACCAAATGGTGCAGCATTCCTATCACATTTGCGAGATTCCATACGGGAGAACTGAAGTTTCGTTGTGCATATAACTATCTTGACGATGCGGTTGTTTGTGACAAGACAGATAATAACGACCTGCAGCACCTTAGGCAGGTGTTGTCTCGCTTTAGGAATGAGGGTTAACAGTCGAACAGTTACATTAGCCTGTAACAAGATTTCTTTATTGTGTCACCTATACTCAGCATATGAGTTTAGGTTAGTTACAGAGCACACCGTCATCACTTATGTGAATTTGACTGAGACTGTCAGCCGGTTACACTTGTATTGAGGAGTCCCTCGGCAGCAGAGGTTAAATACTCTGTACAAGAGCTGAAAGCATTGCTAGCTTTATTTGCTGTAGAGAAATATAAGTTCTGTTTCGACCATTGAAACTAACGCTCAAGTCATAAACTGAGTACTTGCTGTGTCCTGTGAAACAGGTGGAATAGCATGCTGGGCAGTTAAAATTCCAGCTTTCTGGTTAGCTGTAGAGACCATAAAGGAATCTGACAACTAGCTGGCTGATGCCTCGAGTCACATATTGAATAGGCACCAGGAGCCAACTGGGATCGTGCGATACGTGGGCCATTGATCGTGACTGTGTCAAATATCCCACGATATTAGCGTCAAACGAAAACACTACAAAGAACGAAACTTGTATAGCTTGAAGGGGGAAACCAGATAGCGCTACCGTTGACCCACTAGATGGCGCTGCCATAGGTCAAACGGAAATCAACTGCGTTTTTTAAAAAATAGGAACCCCCATTTTTTATTACATATTCGTGTAGTACGTAAAGAAATATGAATGTTTTAATTGGACAACTTTTTCGCTTTGTGATAGATGACGCTGTAATATTCACAAACATATGGCTCACAATTGTAGACGAACAGTTGGAAACACGTAGGTTTTTTTAAATTAAAGTAAAGAACGTAGGTACGTTTGAACATTTTATTTAGATTGTTCCAATGTGATACATGTGCCTTGGTGAACGTATTATTTCTGAGAACGCATGCTGTTACAGCGTGATTACCTGCAAATAATTAATGCAATAATT
The DNA here is from genome assembly GCF_023897955.1 of Schistocerca gregaria. Classification (NCBI taxonomy): domain Eukaryota; kingdom Metazoa; phylum Arthropoda; class Insecta; order Orthoptera; family Acrididae; genus Schistocerca; species Schistocerca gregaria. The sequence continues at coordinate 54,775,608 of NC_064927.1, forward strand.
GCTCAAAATGATGTTCGTCAACCTCAAAGCATTTGGCAATACGTGTAACGACATTTCTCTCATCAGCGAGTAGTTCGCCTTCTGTAATGTTCGTACATACATTGACAATGTGCTGACCCATGTTGTCAGGCGTTGTTGGTGGATCGCGATAGCAAATATCCTTCAACTTTCCCAACAGAGCCGGCCGCGGTGGTCTCGCGGTTCTAGGCGCGAAGTCCGGAACCGTGCGACTGCTACGGACGCAGGTTCGAATCCTGCCTCGGGCATGGATGTGTGTGATGTCCTTAGGTTAGTTAGGTTTAAGTAGTTCTAAGTTCTAGGGGACTGATGACCACAGCAGTTGAGTCCCATAGTGCTCAGAGCCATTTGAACCATTTTTTTTCCCAACAGAAAGAAATCCGGGGACGTCAGATCCGGTGAACGTGCGGGCCATGGTATGGCGCTTCGAAGACCAATCCACCTGTCATGAAGTATGCTATTCGACACCTTGTCAACCGCACGCGAGCTATGTGCCGGACATCCATCATGTTGGAAGTACATCGCCATTCTGTCATACAGTGAAACTTCTTGTAGTAACATCGCTAGAACATTACGTAGGAAATCAGCATACATTGCACCATTTAGATTGCCATCAATAAAATGGGGGCGCCATGGTCGCTGATGTTCCATCTGTCGCAGCCATCGTGGATTTTCCGTTGCGCAATAGTGCATATTACGCCGGTTTACGTTACCGCTGTTGGTGAATGACGCTTCGTTGCTAAATAGAAAGCGTGCCCAGTGGCAGAACTGTACACGTCGTTCGGAGTGGTCACCATGCAATTCCTGGTGCATAGAAATATGGTGCGGGTGCAATCGATGTTGATGTAGCATTCTCAACACAGACGTTTTTTAGATTCCCGCTTCTCGCGCAATTTGTCTGCTACTGATGTGCGGATTAGCTTCGACAGCAGCTGAAACACCTCCTTGGGCATCATCACTCGTTGCAGGTCGTGGTTGACGTTCCACATGTGGCTGAAACACTTCCTGTTCCCTCAAATAACGTAACTATCCGGCGAACGGTCCACACTTGGATGATGTCGTCCAGGATACCGAGCAGCATACATAGCACACGGCTGTTGGGCATTTTGTCCACAATAGCCATACATCATCACGATATTGACCTATCCCGCAATTGGTAAACGATCCATTTTAACACGAAGCAAATACCGTCCACACTGGCGAAATGTCACATGATACCACTTACTTATAGGTCTGTGACCATTACAGCGACATCTATCACAAAGCGAAAAAAGTGGTCCAAAGAAATATTCATAATTCTTTACTTACTACACGAATATGTAATAAAAAACGCAGTTGATATCCGTTTGAGCTATGGCAGGATCATCTAGCCGGCAAAACATAGCGTTATCTGGTATCCCCCTTCAAGCTAGACGAGTTTCGTTCTTTGTAGTTTTTTCGTTTGATGCTTAATTCGTGAGATATTTGGTCCGGTCACTATCAATCGACCACCATATATATATATATATATATATATATATATATATATATATATATATATGTGTGTGTGTGTGTGTGTGCAGCCAGCATCTCCTCTCCTTCTAAGCCCTGGATCGATTTCAGCCATATATAGCACACAAACGGCACACTTAATGGGTGTGAGCACGGTACGGGTTAGAGCCTCCCATTTTCCATAGGAGAGGTGGTACTAGTAAGCAACGCTTTTCGAACAGTGACGAGTAAGCTGCCCTGCACTGCAGGTGTTTTGTATTGGAGCAGTCTTGACCTGCCTTATCGACCTACTTTGCAAGATAACTAGATGGGGCAGGAGGAGATAAATAGGGAGAGGTCGGGAGAATAAGGTGGATAGGGATGGGGGCAGTAGGAGACAGACAGAGATTGGGAGGATTAGATGGACGGATGGAGCGGGATAGGAGGAAATGGGGAGGGATAGTGGGGAGGAAGAGGGAGGAAGAGCTGGAGACACAGAGGAGGGAGGAGGAAATGTGTGCAATGCGTATGAATATGGACAAATCTATTATGAAGAGATCAGTCATGATAATCATCAACGTAGTTCTTGTTGTTCTGGCCTTCAGTCCAGAGACTGGTTTGATGCAGCTCTCCATTCTACTCTATCCTGTGCAAGCTTCTTGTTCTCCCAGTACCTACTACAACCTACATCCTTCTGAATGTATTTAGTGTGTTCATCCCTTGCTCTCCCTCTACGATTTTTACCCTCCATGCTGCCCTCCAATACTAAATTGGTGATCCTATGATGCCTCAGAATATGTCCTACCAAGCGATCCCCTCTTAAAGTTATGCCGTAAATTTCTCTTCTCCCCAATTCTATTCTATACTTCCTCATTAGTCATGTGATCTACCCATCTAATCTTCAGCATTCTTCTGTAGCACCACATTTCGAAAGCATCTATTCTCTACTTGTCAAAACTATTTATCGTCCACGTCTCAGTTTCATACATGGCTACACTCCACATAAATACCTTCAGATAATTAAACTCGAAGCTACCAAATTTCTCAACTTCAGAAACGCTTCCCTTGCCATTGCCAGTCTACATTTTATATCGTCTCTACTTCGATCATCATCAGCTATTTTGCTCCCCAAACAGCAAAACTCGTTTGCTACTTTAAACGTCTTATTTCCTAATCTAATTCCCTCAGTATCACCCGGTTTAATTCGACTACATTCCTTTATCCTCGTTTTGCATTTGTTGACATTCATCCTATATCCTCCTTTCGAGACACTGCCCATTCCGTTCAGATGCTCTTCCAGGTCCTTTGCTGTCTGTGGCAGAATTTCAATGTCATCGGTGAACCTCAAAGTTTCCTTTATTGCTTGTTCAATATACAGATTGAATATCATCGAGGATAGGCTACAACCCTGTCTCACTCACTTCCCAACCACTGCTTCCCTTTCATGCCCCTCGACTCTTATAAGTGCCATCTGGTTTGTGTACAAATTGTAATAAAGTCAACATTGTCAAAAGCTTTCTGTAAGTCTACAAATGCTAGAAACGTAGTTTTGCCTTTCCTTAATCTATTTTCTAAAATAAGTCGTAGGGTTACTATTGCCTCACGTGTTCCAACATTTTTACGGAATGCAAACTGATCTTCCCCGAGGTCGGCATCTACCAGTGTTTCCATTCGTCTGTAAAGAATTCGTGCCAGTATTTTGCAACTGTGGCTTATTAAACTGATGGTTCTGTAATTTTCACTTCTTTCTTTGGGACCGGAATTATTACATTCCTCTTGAAGTCTGAGTATATTTCACCTGCCTCATACATCTTGCTCACCAGGTGGTAGAGTATTGTCCCGGGGCATAGGTCTTTCAGTGCTCTGTCACACTCTTCACGCAGTATCATGTCTCCCATTTCATCTTCATCTACTTCTTCTTTCATTTCCATAATATTGCCTCAAGAACATCTCTATATACTCCTTCCACCTTCCTGCTTTCCCTTCTTTGCTTAGAACTGGGTTTCCACCTGAGCTCTTGATATTCATACAAGTGCTTCTCTTTTCTCCAAAGGTCTCTTTAATTTTCCTGTATACAGTATCTATCTTACCCCTGGTGATATACACCTCTACATCATTACATTTGTCCTCTAGCCATCCCTGCTCTATTAGCCCTCGTGTTTTTACCTACTTGATCCTCTGCTGCCTTCACTACTTCATCCAAAAAAGCTACCCATTCTTCTTCTACTGTATTTCTTTCCATCATTCCTATCAATTGTTCCCTTATATTTTCCTGAAACTCTGTACAACCTCTAGTTTAATAAGTTTATCCATGTTCGATCTCCTTAAATTCCCACCTTTTCGCAGTTTCTTTTGTTTTAATCTACAGTTCGTAACCAATAGACTGAGGTCAGAGTCCACATCTGCCCCTGGAAATGTCTTACAATTTAATACCTGGTTCCTAAATCTCTGTTTATCATTATCTAATCTATCTCAAACCTTCCAGTATCTCCTGGGGTCTTCCATGTATACAACCTTCTTTCATGACTCTTGAACCAAGTGTTAGCTATGTTTAAGTTATGCTCTTTGCAAAATTTTAGCAGGTGGCTGCCTCTTTCATTCCTTACCCTCATTCCACATTCACCTACTACGTTTCCTTCTATTCTTTTTCCTACTATCGAATTACAGTCACTCATGACTATTAAATATTCGTCTCCAATCACTATCTGAATAATTTCTATTATCTCATAATATATTTCTTCAGTCTTTTAGTCATCTGCGGTGTTAGTTGGCATATAAACTTGTGCTACTGCGGTAGGCGCGGGCTTCGTATCTATCTTGGCCCAATAATGCGTTCACTACGCTGTTGTAGTAGCTTGGCCGCATTCTTATTTTTTTATTCATTATTAAACCTATTCCTGCATTACCCCTATTTGATTTTGTATTTATAACCCTGTATTCACCTGACCAGAAGTCTTGTTCCTCCAGCCACCGAACTTAACTAATTCCCACTATATCTAACATTAACCTGTCCATTTCCCTTTTTAAATTTTCTAACCTGCCTGCCTGATTAAGGGATCTGACATTCCCCTCTCCGACCCGTAGAACGCCAGTTTTCTTTCTCCTGATAACAACGTCCTCCTGAGGAGTTCCTGCCCGGAGATCCGCATGGTTGACTATTTTACCCTAGCTATATTTTACCCAAGAGGACGCCATCATCATTTAACCATACAGTAAAGCTGCATGCCCTTGGGAAAAATTACGGCTATAGTTTCCCCATGCTTTCAGCCGTTTGCAGTACCAGCACAGCAAGGCCGTTTTGGTTATTGTTACAAAGCCAGATCAGTCAATCATCCAGGCTGCTGCCCGTGCAACTACTGAAAAGGCTGCTAGCCCTCTTCAGGAACGATACGTTTGGCCTCTCAACAGATACCCACCCATCTGTTGTGGTTGCACCTACGGTACGGCTATCTGTATCCGTGAGGCACGCAAGTCTCCCCACCAATTCCAAGATCCATGATTCATGGTGGAGATCTTTAACTTCCCATTGTAATGGATACAATAACAATGGAGCCCTATGTTAAGATAGTAGCCAGCTACTTGTGTCCCACTGGGGATCGCATCCCGAATACTCTTGTTAGTATGAGCCTCCTTCCACTGTTCCTTCAAAATCCACAATGGTGGAAGAATCCCGGTTACAATAATCAACGTAGTACAATTATTGTAACCGGGATTCCTTCAACATTCAGGATTTTGGAGGAACAGTGGAAGGAGGATCATACTCACAAGAGTATTCGGGATGCGATCCCCAGTGGGACCCAAGTATTTGGCTACCATCTTAACAAAGGTCTCCTTTGTTATTGTATTCATTACAATGGGAAGTGAAAGATTTGAATATTTTCATCGTTCTTTGAGTGGAGGGCATTTCGGGCCTTTTCAATACCATAATGAAGACTGAAGAACAGTTTACTTTCCCATCCACTGATTTAGGTGTTTGGAAGTTCAATCTGCCAAGTCCAGTTACGATTCTCGTCATGGTTTATAGCACACTACTTGGGAAGAGTTTCCAATGCACAAGTTGATGCTCCCTCGAATGATAGTCAGGGCAGAGGAGCTCAGTAAGAACCGGAGGAAGGTACTCAATCCCCACACCCCCTCCCACCATCTGCCCCACACCAGGTTTGACTTTTAGTTGTCGGCGTCGGGTCGGTCTCGGTCATTGACCACCGATAACAACTGGAGGATGGCCAGTCAAAGGGAAGTAATGTAATCTGTTGTGTTCTATTCTGTGCAGTACAGTTTTCGTGTCTTAACTGAAGCCATGTGGACGTTTCGTTCAAATTTTATTTATCTACTCTCTTATCGAACAGGGGTCAGTAGTCTCCATTTAAAATAAACCTATGTACGTTACTAAACGTTTCTGACTGTCTACCTTATAGATATCCCTGTCTGTTGAGTCCAAGCCTAGTCTGTAATTTATCAGTATTATTTCTGCTGGCTTTGGTACTCGGGGTAACTTTACTACTTGTTGCTGAACCCTGCTGGACGTCGTTATTTAACTTTTATTTATATACATTTTATGATTGTCTTTTATAGTAGCTAATTGCCTGTTCTCTTCTGGTAACTACATGTTTATTATTGTTGGACTTTTCATTGTGGAACTTGTTATAGTGAAATGTTTTTCTCTCTGTTTCAGTTCACACCACGCTGTATTTAATGCATGCTGGAACATAACCACGAGAGGGGGGTGAAACTTAGTAGTCTGATATCTCAAAAATGGTTCAAATGGCTCTGAACGCTATGCGACTTAACTTCGGAGGTCATCAGTCGCCTAGAACTTAGAACTTGTTAAATCTAACTAACCTAAGGACATCACACACATCCATGCCCGAGGCAGGATTCGATCCTGCGACCGTAGCAGTCGCTCGGTTCCAGACTGTAGCAACTAGAACCGCATGGCCACTCCTACCGGCTTAATATCTCAGTTCGAAGTGTTCAGTTATTGATTATAAAATGGTATTGCTCCTTTGTTTACTCTCATCTGAACTTGTCAGACTTATCGTGTTAAAGAAATACGTAAAAACTGTTTGGAATACCCTTTCGAAACAAAATTGTCGTTTATGGTCTAACGTTTTTGCGGCCTTGCACCTCACCATTCCCATCCAAGAACCCGCTTGCCGTGGTACTTCAGTGTTTGCAGCTTACGTTGTCGAATATTTTCCATTAAGTGCCGAATAACATGATGGTGTGTTGATCAGAAAGCGTACACTGATAATCGTTTTTGCTACATTTACATCTACAGACATACTCCGCAATCCACTATATGGTGCATGGCGGAGGTTACCTCGTACCACAACTAGCATCTTCTCTCCCTTTTCCACTCCCAAACAGAAAATGGTTCAAATGGCTCTGAGCACTATGGGACTCAACTGCTGTGGTCATCAGTCCCCTAGAACTTAGAACTACTTAAACCTAACTAACCTAAGGACATCACACACATCCATGTCCGAGGCAGGATTCGAACCTGCGACCGGAGCAGTCGCACGGTTCCGGACTGCGCGCCTAGAACCGCGAGACCACCGAGGCCGGCCCCAAACAGAACTAGGGAAAAATGATTGCCTATATGCCTCTGTACGATCCCTAATCTCTCTTATTTTATCTTTGTGGTCTTTCCGCGAAATATAAGTTGGTGGCAGTAAAATTGTACTGCAGTCAGCCTCAAATGCTGTTTCTCTAAATTTCCTCAGTAGCGATTCCTCCAGAGACTCTCAGCCGAGTTTCTGAAGCATTTCCGTAACACTTGCGTGATTATCAAACCTCCCAGTAACAAATCTAGCAGTCCGCCTCTGAATTTCTTCTATGTCCTCCCTCAATCCGACCTGATAGGGATCCCAAACGCTCGAGCAGTACTCAAGAATAGGTCGTATTAGTGTTTTATAAGCGGTCTCCTTTACAGATGAACCACATCTACGCAAAATTCTACCAATGAACCAAAGACGACTATCCGCCTTCCCCACAACTGCCATTACATGCTTGTCTCACTTCATATCGCTCTGCAATGTTACGCCCAAATATTTAATCGACGTGACTGTCTCAAGCGCTACACTACTAATGGAGTATTCAAGCATTACGGGATTCTTTTTCCTATTAATGTGCATAATTTACGCTTATCTATATCTAGAGTTAGCTGCCATTCTTTACATCAAACACAAATCCTGTCTAAGTCATCTTGTATCCTCCTACAGTCACTCAACGACGACACCTTCCCGTACACCACAGCATCATAAGCAAACAGCCGCACATTGCTATCCAACCTATACAAAACATCATTTATGTAGATAGAAAACAACAGCGGACCTACCACACTTCTCTGGGGCACACCACATGATACCCTCACCTCCGATGAACACTCACCATCTAGGACGACGTACTGGGTTCTATTACTTAGGAAGTCTTCGAGCCCCTCACATATTTGGGAACCAATCCCATATGCTCGTACCTTAGTTAGGAGTCTTCAATGGGGCACCAAGTCAAACGCTTTACGGAAGTCAAGGAAAGCCGTGCTGATGCACGGACAGCAACTTCTCTGTCTTAAGGAAATCCATTATATTCGAACTGAGAATATGATCGAGAATCCAGCAACAAAGCGATGTTAAGGATATTGGTCTGTAATTTTGAGGATCCGTCCTTTTACCCTTCTTATATACAGGCGTCACCTGCGCTTTTTCCAGTCGCTCGGGACTTTACGTTGGGCAAGAGATTCGCGATAAGTGCAAGCTAAGTAAGGAGCCAATGCAGTAGAGTACTCTACTTCTGAAACCAGTTAATATGGTAATGATTCTTTGTTAGCACTATTACGTGTTACTTGTGACGATCCGCTGCAGGTACGATGCTCCGGGCAGCCGGTACGAGGTGCAACTCGCGCTCGCGGCCTTGCGCGGCTTGTTTCTGTTAACGCCCACAGCGAGGCTGGCGCGCCGCCACGGCGGAGTTCAAACAAGCGGGAAGCGGCGGGCGGCACAAACAGGCTATCAGTATCAGCCGGCGGCCACAACGGCGCTCTGACGCCACCTCTCGCGGCCTCGCCTCCGCCGGAAACACACACACTGTACCCACACACTAGGTATTTCTGGCGCGCTTCCACGAAGGTCAGGGCTCGCAGATTCGCCTGGGAGGCGAGAAATCCCGATTCCGCTACACTAACTTCACGCTAAAGACTGCACTCGACTTTCAATGGGCAGTACTTTGAGAGGGAGAGCTTTGTCGGACTAATCTGTGTCCTGCGTGACCCACACAGTTCCGAACCCGCATCTATCCCACGAAACGTGCAGGCGTGTCGGTTCGTTATCACAAACATTGAATACTGGCTAGCAGCAAGTGCACTCCAAACCTTTTGTCACATGCTCCCAATACTATTTCGCCTTACCACTAACATCAGTTATTGCCTCCTCCTCTCCCTTCCCCACGTGGATTTTTCTGTTGTTGTGTCCTTTTGTCGAAGACTGGTTTGAAGCAGCCATTCACAGTAGTCTATTCCATTCACCTCTGTAGAAGTGCTGCAACTGTATCCATCACTTAAGCCTTCTTACTGTTTTCGAGAGTTAACCCCTTTCTAAAATTTGAACCCACCACCCATCCTTCCGTAATCAACTCGACTATTCCCTGATGCCTCACGTTGTCCCACCCACCGATCACCCCTTTCAGTAAAGCTGAATCCAAAATTTCTTTCCTCGCCAATTCTGTTCAGTAGTTCTTCTAAATTCTGGAGGTTCCAGGCTCAATACCGGGTCAGAGAGCTAATTTTTCCCTCTTCCAATCCTTCAGGCTGCTCAGCCACTCTGCATATTTTCAAATTGGATATCACGGATCTTTCCCAGGGGTGAAAGGCTCCCACGTTTCGCACCCCCACCCTAGTGCAGCGGCAGATATAATGCCTGCAATCAGGATGACAGTGCAGTCATGGGTTTCCTCCGTAGACTTCACTTCTTATCTCTTTCATATATCCGATCTACGTCTGTAATGCTCAGCACCAAAATCGCAAAAGCTTCTATTCTCTTAGTGTCCGAACTGTTCATTGTCCATGTTTCAATTCCACAAAAGGTTACACTGCAGCCAAATTACTGCAGAAAAGACTTCCTAATACTTAAATTTATATGGAACAATATATTTTCCGTTTGCGGAAGCTCTTGTCGTGCTACTATCACTTTGCCTTTTATATCCTGTCCATTTTGGCTATCGTCAGGTATTTTTCTACCAAACAGTAAATCTCATCTACTATTTAACACTAGAAACTAATTCCTTTAGCAGTGCCTGATTTAACTCGGTCCCATTCCATTACCTTTTATATTTTTTGGTTGACATTCATCTTACAACCTCTTTTCAGTTATTATACATTCCGCTAAACTGATCCTCCAGGTCATTTGCTGTCTCGGACATAATTACAGTGTCATCGACAAACTTTAAGGTTTTTATTTTGTTTCTCTGAACTTTAGTCCCCTATTATCAGATTTTTTTGTTACAGTGAGTATGCTGGGATAAATATGACCCCAAGTAAGTAACACGGGATATAGTGGCAGCATTTCATTTATTTAATGAACTGATATAAAAGCATATTTTTTGGTTGACATTCATCTTACAACCTCTTTTCAGTTATTATACATTCCGCTAAACTGATCCTCCAGGTCATTTGCTGTCTCGGACATAATTACAGTGTCATCGAAAAACTTTAAGGTTTTTATTTTGTTTCTCTGAACTTTAGTCCCCTATTATCAGATTTTTTTGTTACAGTGAGTATGCTGGGATAAATATGACCCCAAGTAAGTAACACGGGATATAGTGGCAGCATTTTATTTTTTTAATGAACTGATATAAAAGCATAATGTATGCTTTTATATCACTTGCCTTAATCCTTTACCTTATAGACCCATACATTTAAAGCAAAGCAGCTTATTACATTTAACACAAAGAAATTCTTAATGTTGTTTACACAGGCAGAGGAAAAGCATCTACTGCACATTTCTGAGTTTTTTCTGTATCCATTGAACGTTTGCACAGGGAGCACCGTACACATTTTGCCCCCATATGCACTTTTGCTGAAAGAGGAGAATTTCTGTTTTTTCTGTACTAGACTTGTTCCTAGTTGCAGAAAAAATTCTCTTCTTTTGAAGCTGCTTTTTATTACAGTTTGGATTTAAGTCCAGCCAAATTACGAAATCGTTTAGGGCACTAATATCCAAAATATTATAATAGACAACCGCGGCCCATCTTCCTGTCATACATTTTGTGGTGTAGGTACTAACTTGCCCATTGTGTCTACACCTGATTTAGTTGCATTATAGTGTAGTATTATAATAGATTTGGCAGCTTCGCCGCCACCTATTTCCTCTCTGAAATGCATAGTACTCAACAATCTCACTATCTTACCCTTTTCTAGGCAATGGGAGACTACTGTAGCTGATTCCTGCAATCCGAAGAGGCATGAAGCTGCAGTTCTTCCCCTTGCTTCGATAAATTCTGCAGGTAGTTCACGACTTTTTCTTAGTGCTCCTAGCAGAGTCATTTGTTTCCGTTCTAGTTCCTTTGCCAATTCCAAACTTGTAAAGAAATTATCTGTTGTGATAATTTTACCACTCCCAGATGATCTGTCAATTCTAACACTAGTCTTTATCCCTGACTTATTTCTCTAGGCTGGCCTTCGCCCTTTCCTGTGTACACCTGCAGATGTGTGACATAGTACTTAGAGCTGTCACATGCAGCCCATATCTTCATACCATACTTTCCAGATTTTGAGGGGATGTACTGGCGAAACGGACACCTACCCCTAAGAGTTACCAGCCGTTCATCAACTGTAATATTCTCGTGTGGTCCGTATGCATCGTGTAACGTGCTCATATTCGAATAAATCCCTTATAGGAGCCTGTTTGTCAGGGCTACGATACTGTTGCCGGTCCTGAGCATCGTAAAACCCCTACAGCGCCATATTTCTGTAAAGCTGTTCCTAGCCATAGAACTATTGAAAACAGGTCAGCCATGTTCTTTGTTCGATAAATTCCATAAATTCACTATGCCCTCACTGTGCCCTTTGTACACTCGCGCAAGAATAGGCACGCCAAGAAAGCATTCAAATTCTTCTCTATCAATATCTGTCCATTTGCTACCGAAAGTAATGTTTCCTTGTTTGTTGGTCCACATCAAAATAATCTGGTAAATGCCGGGCTTCATAAATAACTCAAATGTTCCCTACAGTATGGCTCGTGGGACCTGGAGCCGTCTTCAATATATTTCGTGCTGGCTGTTTCCCATGTAACCTAACAGGATTTTTCCCCATGTTTCATTTCCGTTTCTCGACCTGAAAAAAATGGGTTTGCTATTTTACATATATACTTACATATTATTATTATTAGTACTATCTCTAAAATTTTTTCAAACATGTGGTAGATTATATATACTTACTTTAAAACATTCTGATTTGAGATGTCAGCAACTTCAGAAAGCAGAGTTTCTAAATCTCCAACATCTTCATCAGAATCTTCAGTTGATTCACTACGATCAGAAATAATAGCATCAATCTCTTCATTGTCATCAGATGGAATACCTTCTAATTCCTCTTCTTCATTCAAAATTGCTTGTATTTCAACACTACTCAAACGTTTTCTAGTCACAATGTAGTTCTTGCACACACTGAGCCAAAACACTAGCAACAAGTAAGGCAATACAGAACAGCGGTTGAGACAAGAAACGGCAATAATGAGTACAAATAATAAGTGGGAAATGTTAGTTTCATTGTTGCAGCTGTTTCGTATAACATCTGATCTATGTAACATTCATCATTCTGTTTTCATAATGTTACATTCGAGAAACAAAACAAAAATTTCGATTGTGGTCATGCTGACCCCAGCGATACTCAGTGCATACCCCATGAATAAATTTTAACATGTTATAAATATAAAACTGAGCAGTATGTCATCATATACAAGCAACTTAGAGAGGCAAAGTCACACATTTTGAAAATAATCGTTTTGAAACAAGGGAGATAAATATTTCAAATGTGCTTGTTGGAATTACAAGAAGTTTCGTTCCATATATGTTATCCCTGCTACTAGGGGCGTGTCAATAAGTGAAACACATTTTTTATCTGAAGTCAGGTTACTTTATTCAAAATTCCAATACACCAGATCTTTCCACAGTATTTTGGCCACAATAATCTATTTTTCTACATGATCTCCGTTTAGTGCAACGGTCTTACTCCACCTTACTGCGAGTACATGTATGCCTGCATAGCTTCAGCACTTTTCTTTCTGTATTCCTAAAGCAGAACCTAAATCTAACCGCGCTAGTATTGTCATCAAAAAGCTTGGCTGTGCTCTAGCGGCGCCCGGCTTCTTCCCTGTCGCTCTCGCCTCCCGCGCAGCAGCCCGCTCGCCGCTGTGGCAGGAGCGCGGTCGAAGCTCTGGCGGCCGCTGTTTGGCCAGACCTCGTCTAGGAGAACATTTGGTTCCGGAGAATGACGAAATAAAAATCCTAGTCCACGTTCGCAGGACCCGTGCGAGTGGGCCCTAGTGACGGTATGTAACTCCCTCAAAATATCACGAAACCACTCCATCCTGAACAACAAGTACACACCCTAGGGATTAAATGCCTCATTGGACTGTCGATGCACTCAGCGTCTGCTATCATTTGAAAAAAGGAAAAATCGCGATTCGCTGAAGCGCAATGCACGCCTCCACACACTTACTGTCTAGTTCTTTCATCGTTTAGCTCAATAGAAACGGGTACCCTGTATGATGCTGTGACCAATGTCCTTCAGCAGATCTCCGAGTCGTCTGTTGAGATAGACTTCCACTCACGGGCAACACCATTTAATCGGAAATACTTAACAAATCAAGTGCTGCAGTTAAGTGTTACCGGGCTTCCTTCGTTTGCGCTGCAGTTTAGTGAGTATGTCGAGTATGAGAACCGTGGCGCAGCGGTAGCTTCGTACTCGCCGACTCCTTCTGTTACTGAAGGCTATTCATGACTCAGTACGGAGAATGAGTACACGATATTGTTACAGTAAATCAGCAATGTCGAGGTGAAATTTCCTACTGTCGGTATGAAAAGGCCATGAAAGAAACTGTGTTTTATGAGACTGTGGAGAGTGTAAGACGAAAATTAATTGATGCACAGTATACAATTGGAGGGGGAGTGATACCTGGAATACGTTTCACGCTATAGTCCACGCTTCGGACGAGAAACATACAGATTTCGTTCATTGCAGTCAAAATGGCTGAATTCTTGTTAATTACACTTCCACCATGAGGAAACATGTGCTGCATCAAGTGAACACAGGGGACACAGCAACGTCACAGTTCTATCCCTGTGTTATTTCTGTATACGTTTGATCACGGCAGTTTGCGTTTAAGGGCTAACAGCTAACTGTGTAACTTATCTTTCATTTCTGGAAGCTAGTTTACTAATTAATCACCATTTAGACCTCATGTCATGTTTTCCGGCACGCCTCCGAATTGTGTATATGTCAACATAATTATTAGACATTCTTCGAATAGATATAAAATATTAAAATAAATTAACAGCAGTTTTCGAAAATGTTTTATCTGTGTAAATGTACGTAGCAACAGTCGTTACAATTATATTATACAGGGTGAGGCACTAACTATTGCCACCAAGAATAACTCCGAAAGTATGATAGTAGCTGAAAAGTTTGTAGGACAAATGTTACATGGGACAAAAGGGGCCATAATATGTCGCTAGTTTTTTCTTATTAGGTGGGGTCGCGTTAGAGATATGAAGGTCAACTTTGTTTATTCTAGATGGGATGCTATAGTTTGGTACTTATTTTTTGATAGCGGCTATAGAGACGAATTCAATTATGTGTAACAGCAGAGTCTTCAAAGGTCAACAAAGGCCATAAAGGTGGCATGAACGTCCATTTACAGAAGGTGTTCGAAGTAATGACCGTTGGTATCAATGCTGTTTTTCAATCTTCTTATCGGGAACTGAGTGGTATTCCTTATCACATCGGCACTTAATCGATGCACATGCTCTGACAATTCTCTCTCGTATATGTTGCAAATAATAAATATTCGTCGAATACGGCGTATCCATCTAACGCTCCATTGACATGGAAACACCTTTCGACGGTTGCAATACAACACTAATAGGAACGATGAGAAAGAATCGTCGAGTCAGATGAAGGTGAATGATGTATTCCTTCGAAGAGCAAGTCGATATGCTTCTCATTTACGGAGAATGCCAACGAAATTTAGTAAGAGCTAGAGACATACACTAAGAGATATCCTCAGCGTACTCACCCTACACGTCGTACATTTAAACATGTGCATGATAAATTGAGAACAACTTCAACACATCGGAAACATATCCGGTAAAGGAAAGTTACTAACGAGGAAACGGAAATTGGTACTCTTGCCATCGTCGTTCGAGATTCTTGTGTTAGTTCGCGTCAGGTCGGAAGGGAATCTGCCATGAGCCAGAGTAGTGTTGTTGGTGTTCTGCATCGCCATAAATATCATCCTTACCATATCGGTCTCCACCAAGAATTAACTGGAACGGATTGTAAGCGTCGCACTGAATTCTGCCTATGGGCTCAGATTCAAAGGGATGACACATTTATTAACTTGATTTTACTTACTGAGGAGGCTACATTCAAGAACCATGGAAATGTTAATTTTCATAACATGCATTATTTGGCAACTGAAAATCCATGTTGGCTGCGGCAAGTTGCACCCCAAATTAAGCGTGGTCGGTGAATGTGTTGTGTGGTATTCTGGAGGACAGAATTGTAGGCCCCTATTTCATAGAAGGAAATCTTAATACTAGGAAGTACACCAAACTCCTGCTGTTATTGGAAGAAATAGCTTTACGAACAAGGAACAGAATGTGGTATCAACGCGATGGGTGTCCAGCACATTTTTCGATGATGGCTAGAAATGAGTTGCAGAGACAATTCCCAAATCGTTGGTTTGGAGATGTGTGGAGGCGGCTCGTTCGCCAGACATGACGCCTCTGGATTCTTTTTCTTGTGGGGATCCGTAAAAGACATTTTTTATAAAGACGTTCCAACTACACATGAAGATATGTGAGACAGAATTGTCAGAGCAAATGCTTCGATAAAAGCCGAAGTTATAAGGAATACCACTCAATCCACGATAAGAAGATTGAAGCACAGCATTGATACCAATGGCCATCATTTCGAACACATTCTTCTGTAAATGGGCGTCAATGCCACCTATGCTACCGTCGTTGACCTTCAAAGACATTACTGTTACACATCACTGGATTCGTCTCGATTGTCGCTATCAGAAAATAAGTACCAAACCATAGCATCCAATTTAAAAAAGCAAAGTTGACCTTCATATCTCTGAAGCGATCCGACCTAGCAACAAAACGTCATATTATGGCCCCCGTTGTCCCATGCAACTTTTGTCCCACAAACTTTTCAGCTCCTATCATACTTTTGGAGCTATTCTTGGTGGCAATAGTTAGTGACTCATCCTGTATAATTTGCATCTGTCATTTGGGAACGTCGGACATGCTATATTTCAATGTGGACTTGCGAATGGCTATAGAGCCGAATATGATTTTGTGAAATAAATGAATAGTAATTTACATTTTAATGGTGGCAGATTCTTTCAAAATGTTTGCGTAAGTAGCGGGAATGCCGCGAGTCCGCGGTTACACTTGCGAACTCGTGTACTCGGTCTCCAGTCTGAGCGGGTCAGACCCACTCGCACGCGACAGCGGACTCCGGTCGGTTGCACCGGGGATTCACTTGTCGAGTGCCCTTTTCCACCCTTAAAGTAAGCTCTCTTACAGCTAGAGGTACACCTTCATAGTCTTTGTTTAGTTTGCTAACGACAGTGGTTACCTTTTTTACTGTCGAACACAACTGGTTTTGTGTGGCTTAAATACTTCTTTTCGCGTCTAAGATTTCCTTTATCTCTTGCTCTACTAGATCATGATGGCCGTTGAAAGAATCTACCTCCCTTTTCTAACTCCTTAATGTTACCCTTAACTTCAGAAATTAGTTCATGCTTTACTTGTTTTTTTATATCATTCAATATTTCATCGATTTCAGTGCAAAAAGTTATGGCTAGGTCATGGAACTTCTGTAAGACCGCGTCTTACAAATCCTTGAATACCTGCTTTTGTTCTTGTTTCCCTGTATTTAGATTTTGTGTAACATTGTTTTTTTTTTTTTTTTTTTGCTGTTTCACCATGTTCATATCTTCCGTCAAATTATCAATTTTGGTACTGGAATTTTTGCTGATACTATCTAATTTCCTGTTTATGTTAGATAATAAGTGCCATAGCAGTGCATCAGTTGTACTACTATCCAAGTTAATGTTTGTGTTGTGAATCAGTGGTGTTTTAACGTGTTGTTAAGAATCATATTTGTATCGCTCGCCAATGTTTCATGTATGAGCTGTATATCACTCTGTGAGATGCGTGACATTGTCTCATCAATTGTAAACATTGTGTCGTCAAAGTTATTCTGCTGTGGAGGGTCGCTATCATTTGACACACTTGTGACACTCTTCTCTAACCTACTTAAACCATCTACAGAAGGCATGATTCGTGCCTGAACTTCAACTGTTCGTCGTCCAATTCTACGCCATCTTGCCTGATTGCGGTTTTGCTATTGCGATCAACAATCGACATATATTTTTCTGTTATGTTACGTGAATAAGAAAAATTAAAAATATCACAGAAATGTTAAAATTTCATATGCTAATTGTTGCATTAGATAACTGTAATTTACGAGACATCTAAACTTGCTTTACGTCCATTATGATAAGCAAACTACTGTATCGCAATTCTATATGTTTTACTGATCACACGTTTCACACTGAAAAATTCCATTAAATTTTCCACCATAAAATTTAGGAGTGGAATAATAGGGAAAAAGTTTCTATCTATGAAAAGGCAAAGGTCCCGAGTTCGAATCTCGGTCGGGCACACAGTTTTAATCTGCCAGGAAGTTTCATATCAGCGCACACTCGGCTGCAGAGTGAAAATCTCATTTAGTTTCTATCTGCATCAAAAGAGGCGTTACCAAGCATAACTGTGCGAGCAACTTGCATAACCGTCCTATCTTCGCTGCGCTGAACAGAATGGAAAATTTTACATAACCTGTATCCAATTCTTATTCTTTTCCCAAATTTTCTCCTCAATTTTTACATTTTTGCTTAATAAAAATAAATAAACTGAAAAAAGAATGTTAAAGTATAGTACATTTGCATTATTAGTAAATATTTCGCATCTACGAATGTAGGCTATTCGAACTTCCTCTGTTACATTTCAATTGCAGATGCAGGAAGCTGACTTCAAAGGGCACCAGTGTGTGTCAAACAATGATGAAATTCCCCCTTACTTGGCATCGCTTCACGTCAATAAAAATACTTAATACTATTGTTAAGTCTTCTTATATTCAGACTCGCACATAACACATAACACTTGTAATACTTCATACTTCAAGCAATACATCTTAACGATCCTATATACGAGAGAGCCAAATAAAATCTTGCACAGAGAAAAATGATTTTTTTTCTTTCATTTGAGTGCGCCTTACCGCGCATTCATATAAACGTCTTTGCCGACGCTTATGGTCGATCACTGTTTCACTTTTTTTTACATAAATTTTAACTTTACCATTTCCGGGGTCTTTCACCAAGTACCTACACAACTATCCCTTGCCTTAAGTGAACCACAAATAGTGAAAATGATCTACAGTCAGTGCGGGTAATGAAAGATGGCAGTGCTTTCTGGACAGAGCACTGCCATGGTAATACCCGTCAGGGATTTCCCATTTCTTTTTGTTTCGGTGAATATCATACAATTTTATTCGCCTTTGGTGTATTTAAATTTTCCCTGATTCATATTAATCTGCTTGACTATTGGGGTTAGGGTAAAATACTGATTGATCACACAGTACTTGAATGACTTGTATAGCATTAGCAGAACTAAATTAGGCTGTAGAGACAGATTTTTGGATGCTGGAGGTGACTAGTGCGTTAGGGGCAGCTTCAGAACTTTCCTCGAGTAGCAAACGAGTTCTCCTCCGTCACTGAAATTTGCTATGGGCTCTGCAGGGCAGTGGTTTATGGGCCGCCATTCTGGCGATTGGGCTTGTTCCGCCAGCGGCCGAAGCAAGAGGGTGGGAACGCAGTGGCTGAATGCGAAATGACACTTATTTAGAAACTGGCGGCGCTGGGCATCCTGACACTGGCCTAAGCGCTTTATTAGCGAGTGGACGAGGTGTGGGAGTAGGGTCACCTATCCCGTGTGCGGTATCAAGTATTGCGGCGTCAGGCTGGCGCCCGGCTAATGTGTTTATTAGGAGAACGGGATGACGCAATTCTCTGGATGTGGCGTGTCTTAGATACTGCCGCACCTCGCCAAGACGGCTTCCACTAAATCGTTTTACGGATGTGACGGAGCATCTTCCCACTAGGAGGTTCCCCTCATCTTGTGAAATACGGCGGGGGGTTGGCTGCAGGACCTATAGGCATTGTATGCTAGTTTTTCAGAGAACAGAATCTGTACTGCACTCTAGTCATTGGTTGAGGAAGATCTGGTCTCCGTGCTAGAAAATATGATTGGCACAGTAACTGCCATGACAGAATTAGTCAATAACATCAGGTCGAATGGCTGTTTTTCATAAGGGTTTGAGCAACGGGAGGGAAAGGACTTGCTTCTCGACTGTCACGGAGTATAGTCGCTAGAGAGAGCAGTTAGTTGTAAACACATCCGGACACCTGGGCGAAATCTGATATTTTCGCAATGTGGGACAATCGCCGGCAGATGTGGTGTCATCTCCTGCAGTACGTCACCCTACAGAACCTAGGTGCTTCCGCAGCACCCGCACTCAGATTTGACAAATTCCGAAGCCTATCAATCGTTTCCATTGCCCGCGAAAGGCAAATGTCCCGAGTTCGAGTCTCGGTCGGGCACACAGTTTTAATCTGCCAGGAAGTTTCATATCAGCGCACACTCCGCTGCAGAGTGAAAATCTCATTCTGGAAACATCCCCAAGGCTGTGGCTAAGCCATGTCTCTGCAATATCCTTTCTTTCAGGAGTGCTAGTTCTGCATGGTTCGCAGGAGAGCTTCTGTAAAGTTTGGAAGGTAGGAGACGAGGTACTGGCAGAAATAAAGCTGTGGGTACCGGGCGTGAGTCGTGCTTCGGTAGCTCAGTTGGTAGAGCACTTGCCCGTGAAAGGCAAAGGTCCCGAGTTCGAGTCTCGGTCGGGCACACAGTTTTAATCTGCCAGGAAGTTTCAACTTTTTATTTGTTTGGCAGACGGAGAACTGCCGCCACCATAGGCTGTGTTGCAGTACAACTGACCGACACTAGAGGTACAGACTAGTATTGTCATTGCAGTACCGTAACTGCCGTTCCGCACAGACTGTTCTGTACGACTCCTACTCACATCGCCCAACCAATTACACACAATTTCTGTAGATGCAGGCCCACTGAGGAGATTAGCAATCCTTTTTTGGTGTGTAGCACACATGAGCCTGATACATTTGAGAGTATATTGGTGACAGTTAAGAAGAAGAAGGACAAGAAGAAACGTACAAAGGTTTTGAATCATTTTATGTAATTCACTTGTGCTAACAATTCTGTAGTTGTTGTTGTTGTGGTCTTCAGTCCTGAGACTGGTTTGATGCAGCTCTCCATGCTATTCTATCCTGTGCAAGCTTCGTCATCTCCCAGTACCTCTTGCAGCCTACATCCTTCTGAATCTGCTTAGTGTATTCATCTCTTGGTCTCCCTCTACGATTTTTACCCTCCACGCTGCCCTCCATTACTAAATTGGTGATCCCTCGATGCCTCAGAACATCTAGTCAAGTTCAGTTCTGCACTTAAACGTCCTGTAATCTTAAAACAGTGTGGTTTCCGATACATTGGTTACATGAAATGCAATGCTGTTAATACTCCGAAGAAGGTAGTATATTTCCAACAACTAAAACACGTTCACCTGCAAATTTTATATCCCACTCACTATGCAGAGAAACTTCAAGATAATAAAACTACTTCCTTTTACACCAAAGGAAAAAAACGTAGATTCTGTTTAGATATGCACTATATAGCTTTCCAGATAGCCGTAGCGCCCACTATTCTCATCCGATTACACATCGGAAGTTATACCATACAACGACTTCTTATGAGGAAATTGACAAATGCATAGCAACGACGTGCGACATCTGAAATTACAAGCCATGCTGCACTAACAGCGCTATCAGAAAACAGTTTCTTTGACACACAGCATCTGTCAGATATATACACAGAGATTGCAGTACCTTGTACACCTAAGTCACTGACTTATAATCACTGTAACCAAGAAACTGAAGACTCGATATATGTCGAAAATATAGCGGGGAAATGGAGTACTTTGCATAGACCGTCGCTGGCCTGAAGGAGGGTACCAAAATTGGTCTCCCAGCGGTTTGGTGGACATGATTCACCATACATGCATTGGAAGTCGTCTGCTGAGTGTCATATGGAGAGGTTTCCTGTTAACAACTGCAGGTAGATAGGACTCTGTCACACACAGAACATGCAGTTGTATGCAAGTCAAACCCAAGTTATATCACACAAATGAAACATTGCAAGAGAACAATTGGTGAAATGTGCGATAAATGACCTGCCACAATGTATCATTAAGCACACCCACTACAGCACCACTCGACCAGTTAATCCATCTACTTTCAATCATCATTTAACGCAGGTGCACGTCAGTTTGGTCGCACATGGTTTTCTTTTCTACGAAAGCATTCTAGACAGAGGTCAACTTGCATGTACTCGTGTTACCTCAGTAGTCACACAGCAGAATGTGGTTAAAAACGATGCAGTGATGTTCTGTAAGGTATCTGCTAGCTGACACCCCATGGTTGTGATTGGTAGAGAATACAGAGAAGCGCATTGTAAATATTCTTTGCTAGAGTTTAAAACAGTCTTGAACAAGGTCAAACATGAGAGCCATTGTATAGCTGTATTTTGCAGCCCCCACGCTGGTAACACAATACTATTTAGCGAAGGAGGATGTAAAATTAATCTTAGCCACAAGCCCAGATACTTTATAAAAATCTATAAGGTGGTTGCCGATAACTTTGGTGTCACAGCTGGGCTTGTGATCCGACATGTATATATTTATTACTCTACATTTGTTGAGAATCCTTGATAAATAATCTATTCCAGCCGTCTTTTCGCAGTAAATGAAAAATTAATGTTTCCCTGATCTTCAGCGCATCCATGTGGGTTTCTCCTTGTCTTACTCTCGCTGACACACATTCGTTCCCATGAACAAAATTTTCTTGCATCAATAAAAAATGTAATTCCTCCGTTATTCCTCCTCAATCTTGGCGTATTTTTCATTTATTTATAACTATTTGTCGTTAGTTTTCGTAATTTTATCCATTTTATGTCACAACTGCTCTTGAACAAATATTCTAAAATTTCTTGTGAGAGTAGTACAGTTGTCAAAGGTCAAGTGCACCAATTCCTTATTAGTGTAATACAGTTGTCAAGATCTAGCACAGCTCCCACATTTTTCTGAGTAGTGCGTGAGTGCGTGGCTCCGTGAGTGAGTGAGTGTGTCTGTACACGTGCACTTGCGTGCATGTGTGTGCCTGTGTGCATGTGCATGTGCGTGTGCATTGGTTTCACACGAAGGATTCCCATGGCACAATATGGGGATGGGAAAAGACTGGAACAGAGCTCATAGGTCTATCCACCACGCATTTTTACCACGATAGAGGCCAAGGTGGATCCAGTACGCATTCGAGACTGAATAGTTTTCGAAGATGAATCCACCTGCAGTATGTCTGCGATAGTGTCTGAAGGTGGATTCACTGGCTGTAAGTCTAGAGTTGGGTGTGAGCGAAAGCAACGCGCGCGCTCGCACACACACACACACACACACACACACACACACACACACACACACACACACAGCGAGAGAGAGAGAGAGAGAAATTACGCAGTTGCTTTAGATCTTCACAACTGTGCTAAATTTACATACAGGTTTAGAAGACATGGCCAGACGTGAGGCCATGACCACATGAGCTAAAGTGATATAAGGAAGGTAAAAATACGAAACGTAACGGAAAATACGTCTAAATTGAGGGAAACTCCTCCAAAATGCAGGAAAACTAAGGGGGAATGAGAGAGTACTTACATGTTTGATTGTCGAAGGAAATATTTTGTGCAAGGGAACGAATGTGTGACAGCGAATGGAAGATGAGGAAAAGCTGATATGAATGCACTGGGGATCACGGAAACAGTTAATTTTCATTTACTGCGATAAGATTGCTCGTATAGGTTGTTTAACGTGGATGACTAACAAATGCACAGTAATAAATTTACATATGTCAGATCACAAGCACAGGTACGACCCCAGGGTTATTGTTTTTCATAAAGTGTCTGGACTTGTGACTATGATAAATGTTACATGTGCCTTAACTAAAGACGATTGTATCACCAACTTGGGGATTGCAATATACAGCTACAGAATGGGTCTCATGTTTAACCTCATACAAGACTATGTAAGTGTTTTACACCCTAGTAAACAGTATTTACAATGTGCTTCTCTGTACTCTCTAGCAATCACAACCATGGGGTGACAGTTAACAACTGCCTTACAGAACAGCTGTTGCATAGTTTTTGTCCACATTCTGCTGTATGTCTACTGAGGTAAAAAGAGTACATGCAAGTTGACCTCTATCTTGGATGACTTCCTAGAAAAGAAAACCATGTGTATCCAAAATGACGTGCATCTGCGTTAAAGGATGCTATAAAGTAGATGTATTAACCGGTTGAGAGGTGCTGTAATGGGGTACGATTTAATAGTAAACTGATGATGCATTCTAGAGATAATGATATATTGTGGCAAGTCATTTATGACACATTTAACTGATTTTTTCTTTGTTCTCTTGGACTGTTTCATTTGTGTGATATAACCTGGGTTTGGCTTGTATACAACTGCGTGTTCTGTGTGTGACATAGAATCCTATCTACCTGCAGTCGTTCACAGGAAACCTGTATATGCCACACCAGCAGACGACTTTCAACGACTGTGTGGTGAATTATGTGCACAAAACCGTTGGAAAATCTATTTTGGTACATTTTTCTGCCACATCTTGTATATATATGGAATCTTCAGTTTCCTGGTTGCAGTGATTCTAAGTCAGTGATATAGATTCGTGAGGTACTACAATCTCTGTGTATACATTTACCTGCCAGATGTTGTGTGTGGACGAGACTGTGTTCTGTTCATGGAGATCTTTATGTTGGCTTGTTGTCTCTGTACAGCTGTACCATGGGAAGCAAGGAGGGCATGTTGTTTGGTGACTGGTATACGCTTTCTGTAATACCAACTGCATGCATATATTAACTGGGTTCTTTATTCATCAGAATGCAAAGTGTACTTAACTCCAGATCGTAGTTGTGATACAAGCTCTTCTATATAGTCCACGTCAGCATCACTGCTAGTGAAGTTCAAAATCTGCTGTGTACACCATTGGGGTTGCTATGTGCTGCCTGTCTTTCAGTTAGCGCCGGAGCCAACTGCTGCTGCGATTCGCACTAGGCTGCGACTGATGGCACTGCAACTCACTAGGTGCGACAGACTGTGACACAACTGAACAGACTGGCCCACCGTTCCGCAGCGGCGACCCTAAATACTGGTGGACGAGAGGGCGTTGCCAGCGCATTTCCTGCGAGTATGTTGTTGGCCTCTATCGTCTCACAACCTCTTTCCCGCAGCTTATGCCAGCACATTCCTCCCCCGAAAATGCTGCCCCACTGTCGTGTAGTGAGACTGCGGACGACAGTGTGTAGGAAGGCAGGATGCCGAACATAAAGATGGGCCATTAGTCGTTACAGCCGTTACATCTGGCTTGCAAGGCAACAGGTACATCCTCCAAATCACACGTCCAGGCCTAAAGGCGTGTGCTGGGGCGATGACGCCGACAGCGACGGCGACGGCGACGGCGACAGCGACAGGGATGGTAGCCCCGGTGCATCGGGTCAGCGAGTGGGGTCGGAGGGGAGAGGGCGCATCGTCCATCCGCTCCTCCTGGGGTGCCCTGATGGCACCAGCGGGTGACTGCGAAGGCTGCGCAGTCCTGTGAATCCGTAAATCTGGGGGAAGCAGTAGAATCACGGGGCAAATGACAAACATTGTACCTCAGTTTGAAAAAAGTCACACTTTTCGACACGACAATTGAGTCCTGCTTCTGACAACATTCTAAAAAAGAGTACACAAATTGACAAGGTGTTCCTCTTGTGTACGACCTGAGACGACAATAACAAGTAGTTTGTACAAAAAGGGTCTTTTGCAGTCAGCTGTACAAAGCAACATTGAAAAATGGATGGTGCGGAAGCACTGCTGAAAGGAAAACGCAAATACCTGAACACTCCTAAGTGTGTATTTACAACAAACACTTTCTGTGATTGTTCATCCAATGGAGTCTGCAAATAGGCATCATGGAAATCTATATTAGAAAAGTAACTTCCTGCAGAAACCCTGTCAATGAGTTCCTCAGGCCCGGTAACGGATAAGTATCAACTATTGTCAGTGGGTTGACTGTGGACTTGAAGTCAGCACAAATGCGAGTGCGACCAAAAGGCTTAGGCAACAAAACTAGTGAACTCGACCATTATCTTGCAATTCTTTCAGTCCACTGGCTACTTCGTCTCTTGAAACAATTGGAATGGGGAGGACCCGAAAAAAGTAGACTGAGCATTGTCTTTCAGTGTAACATGCGCTACAAAGTTATTAGCTTTTTCCATTCCTTCTGAAAATAGTTCAGGAAATTCTTAAAGCAAGCTATCTGCACTGTCTTGTGGTACAATTGTAGTGACGGACAGTACGTTGTCGCGGATGCTAAGGCCAAACAAATCAGAGGCATCTAACCTGGAAATGCCTATTGGTTTAAAATTGCGGCGACACGGGATAAATTTTCGTTCGTTCGTCGTACTGTGCAGCAAAAATCGACCTACCTGAGTACGACGTCCGCTCACTATCCGTTTTCTCTGTAGACGTACGCACTGTTTAGACGTTAGAAAAGCAGCGTTGATAAAAACGACGCCTATACTTACGTTGCAAAGTCTGCGTAAACTCTAGTACCCTGCTGTCCTGCAATTATCTCATAATACATATCGGGTGGTAATGTTGATGCTTCTGTCGTTAGAAATTGTTCAGAATTCGAAAGCAAGTCTTTTTTATTTTCTTAGGAATACATTTTAAACCGGCCATCAAGACCACATTTATTTAACTAACGAATTTACAACGCTCAGTTCTCAGTTCATACAATAACTTCACACGCAAAACAGCCAGAAAATCAAGTCCGATCAGACTGACAACCCGATCTCATAGTCACAGATCCGCTACTAATAGTGAGTGTCACATTCGGTCCTTTTCAGTGGTTTTCTTTAAGAGAAACTGCTCGCCAAAATACTACCATATGAATACGGAACATGCCACGCGGAAATGTTCACAAAGGCCGATAGTTCACACGCTCGTAACTTTCCAACAAAGCAATTCCAAAACCTCCAACTTTTATCAAACTGTTCGTAATTGCAAAGGCTTTTCTTGCAACTAGTTCTAAACGCGCGGAACACAATATTTCATCGTCTTACACAGAATGAGAAACAGTACATTTAACATGTACTTCTGTGACCGAAGCTGAGGAGCGATTTTGGCCAGAACGCCTCTGTCTCAGTATATCTAACTAGTTGTGCGCGGGAAGTACTTAATTCTCACTGGCTGATCAGTCTGATGATCCTTAGAGATCATTCCCGTGGCAAAACTCGCCTAAGCCAATCACTATTCAGAGATGCATTTTCTTCTTCGAAAACGCAAATACTTACACAATGTTTACTAAAACAAAATGAAATTAAACTTCTTACAAATGTCACACCCAGACATACGTCATCAGCTATGTGGGTAAAACACAACTCTCCCACATTCTAGTTACGTTATGTTGTCAATAATACAATATTGAATTTTAACCTGTGTTACACATACACACTCAAACATTTCCATTTATTCACACAACAACCTAACAAACAGATAATAGTTTTTTCTGAATTTTATACTAGGAAAATGCAAAATAATTAAGGTTTTGAAAAAAAATCTCAGTTAAATCATTCTACACCTTGAGAACTCTAGTAATGATATCAAATGGTACTAAAAGACAAACTATTGTTATTCCTAACTGTTTTGCAGTCTAAGTGTCAGTTTGGGGTGTTTTAGGTAATTTTCTGAACGTGGAAACTATAATATGTACGACTTTGAAATTTTGTGGATACCTTCTTCTCAATAACATAAACTGGTATATCAAATTTGAAAATAATCTGTCCATATTTAATGTGTTCCGTTTAGATTCGAAGGAGATATAAATATACAGTCGCTCGAAGTGCCACAGGAGCCGTTCTCACGCTGCCTAGCAGCGACAGTTGTGGGTAAGAGTCACGGCTGAGACACAAGTCTGCAGCTTCCGAAGCTTCAATACAGCGGTCTATGTTGCACTGAATGTTATCGTGTAGTAAATTCACTTTCCCATTGTAGGATGTGTAAGTGACAGGTAAACTACGCTGCCCAAAAACCGGAATTTCCTGTCCGTTGTAGTCAGTGAGGTGTTTGCTATATTTAGAATGGCATGGTGACCCTAACTGTTTGTATCTGGCGTGATTAAGCAAAGTGACTGATGCGCCAGTGTATAACTGAAACTTCACACGACGGGCAGCAATTCGTAATGAGACAAAAAGTTTGTTATAAAGTCGCTACACAGAGGTAGGACGAGAAGGACGCACAACCTTAATCTTACATTTGTCGGAACGTGTTGTAGGTTTGGAAAACACAATGTCCGCTGCATCAGTACGAGCCTGTTTTTCTGGGAGCGGGCGAAATTGGCATTCTTGTGCCGTTGAACACAAACTACTTAGACATGCCCTTTGTCCGCTCGTGCAACACGTTACGTCATGGTAAATCCTGTCTTTTAAGGCGAGAAAAGCATCTAGGGCAAGACTTCACTAAGTCCACCTGTCTGTTTACAAGTTTTCGTGGCTGTCTGTGACGCTGTGAACGTGCTCGCTGTTGTGGCTGCTTGGGGCGACTCGACCCGACAAATCGGGGCCTGGCCAAACTTATCGGCCCCTTTGGCATCTGAATGATATTGCTCTAAGGTTTGCAACACTTGAAAGTGAAGGATCAGACTACTTTAGGATGTGTTCCCGTATTCTGCTCTTTGGGACATTGAATGTAATAGCATCCCTAATCATTAAGTCACTGTAAAAGTTGCCACAACTACACTTACATTTACACTTCCTAGTCATGCCCGTTAATTCTGTATACCGTTGACGGTAAGTCTGTTTCGGCAGCAGCTACTTGAACTTGCTTATGAGAGTACTGAGTTAATGCAGCGCTTACTTCGTTCGTCAGGAGACTCAGCAAG
The DNA here is from genome assembly GCF_023897955.1 of Schistocerca gregaria. Lineage (NCBI taxonomy): Eukaryota > Metazoa > Arthropoda > Insecta > Orthoptera > Acrididae > Schistocerca > Schistocerca gregaria. The sequence goes on from NC_064927.1 coordinate 54,803,555, forward strand.
GAATAGTTTTTGTATTAAGCTTAACACTGGGGACCCCACACCCGAAAGAAAGTATTGTTGTTCTGGCGTAACCAAAAGCACCGGAACGAAGATAAGGAACTGAAGACCAGAGAAGGCTGTGAAACGACGTCGGCCAATGGTTCACTGCTTAGGACCGCACCACGATAGAAGCGGCCCCTGCAGAAAGTGAATGTAAGCGCCGGTGCTGCCAGGCTCGGCCGCTCAGATCGGCTCAGCATACGGACGTGCAGGCACAGTTGAACACCGGCACTCGCAAATCAGTATCAGTAACGCGTGTCAACTTGCAGGAACATTGTCTGTAGCAAAGAAGTCTGGCTTATGTTATATGCCGCCTATCGCTCGCGACACCTTTGTAAATACATTTACTTCATAGAAACCAAACTACTAAAGTTATTTGCTTGAATAGTTGTACATCATTCCTTAGGCATCCTCTATACGAGTGGGCGAGACTCAATAACTCTCATTACCTTGAGCGAGATGAACTGCCGATGAGCTTGGTACTGTGTCAGGAACTGTGTCCTCTTCTGTGTGGTTAAATTGCCAGAACGGTGGTACGCTGGTCGGCGGCACTTGCTGGGTGTGTCAATCTGTTGGCTTCTCTTGTTGTGTGACCGACGCTGCTTGTGCAGCCAGGAGTTGTTGTACCGTTGTCAGCAAGGCAGAAATTCGTTGGTTCTGAAAAGCTTGTATTAGAACCATCATCTGGTGTCGTAAAGCGCGGAAGGTGAGAGCATGCCACAGCGTATGGACCTGGACACCCACTAGGGGTCCCTGTGCTGAGGTGCGCGCCTGCCACTCTTTGTACCACGTCGCGTCCGCAGCAAGTCGCGCCTCCTGCGGTCACGTATGTAGGCGGCAGCTCGGCGCCACCCCAGCAGGCTGTCAGTCGCCGCAGTTCACGTGCGAATCGCAACTGTACTGCGTTCTAGTTCCGTGTGTTGAGATACATACTGTCGTTGTTTGGAGTGTTCTTGCGTTGTTGTGGCCTCGTCGTGTTTATCACCAAAGTTCTTGCTTGCTTGCTTGCCTCGGCTGTGCAATCTATCACCTCCAACCTGTTGTCTGTCCTGTCTGCAATACCTCCAGTGGCTCCCCACCTGGCGGCTTCGTGTCTCCATTCTCTGCCGTGCACAGCTCGCCAGTCGCGCGAGGCGGTAACACATCACATTGGCCGACTGAGGCTGAGGGCAGAGGTTGGAGGGCACGAGGTAGCCATGGTTTACTCAAATACAGCAACAAAAAAAGCAACAAAGTTCTCTGAAAAGAGAGATTTGGTTAGCTGTGTAGCTTCCCTCCTGGAATACATGCAAGAACACAACCAAAATTTATCTGATACTTGAATAAAATACTTGAATACGATCACCCATGCAATCAGAAATACAAAAGAAGCAAGCAAGTTCTTTTTCAATAGACGATTTTCGTCGCCGGGTTTTATGTCATATCGTCTCTGTAGAGCTGTACAGTCGTACTCAAAAGTATCCGAACGACCAGAATTGCATTTCACCTGATTCGCATACAACCCTCATAACCCAGCTGTCTAGCAGGTCCTCTATTCGCTCCTCGGTGCAGTCGTTTGACTATTGAAAATGGTTACAATAAATCACCACTAGAAAACACTGCTCTGTATCGCAATAACTCAAGATGTAAAGTAATACCGCGATACTACAAATATCAGGGAACACCTCATCACAGATAAAACTGTCCTAAGGTTTGTAAGCTCACCTTTATTGCAATAAATGACATACCTGAAATGTTACCACTCTCATTATTACGTCAGATAGGTAACGCACGTAGTAAGATCGTAGAATTCATGATTTCCTCTTCAAAGGAAAATACCGTACTTATCATTTAACACAAAGTAACATTAAAAATTTATATTATTCACGAGCTGCTAGTTGAGAATGTGTATTAACTTCAAATGACACGACGAACAGTCTCGTTCTGCATATGGATTCAAACCCGGACCATGCACACTAAGCAAAGATCTCGTGACTTACGGAAACTAGCAGTCATTCCTGACTAGTCATAGAAAATGATATAACTCGATTTTAGACAGTATCAGTTAGAAAATATCAACTTCAAATTACATAACGTAAACATTTTTAACAGACGGGAATTCCTACCGCCTAACTCCCTACCCCCATGAACCATGAACCTAGCCGTTGGTGGGGAGGCTTGCATGCTTCAGTGACACAGATGGCCGTACCGTAGGTGCAACCACAACGGAGGGGTATCTGTTGAGGGGCCAGACAAACGTGTGGTTCCTGAAGAGGGGCAGCAGCCTTTTCAGTAGTTGCAGGGGCAACAGTCTGGATGATTGACTGATCTGGCCTTGCAACACAAACCAAAAGGGCCTTGCTGTACTGGTACTGGGAACGGCTGAAAGCAAGGGGAAACTACAGCCGTAATTTTTCCCGAGGGCATGCAGCTTTACTGTATGGTTAATGATGATGGCGTCCTGTTGGGTAAAATATTCCGGAGGTAAAATAGCCCCCCATTCAGGGCGGGTGCTGCTCAAGAGGCCGTCGTTATCAGGAGAAAGAAAACTGGTGTTCTACGGATCGGAGCGTGGAATGTCAGATCCCTTAATCAGGCAGGTAGGTTAGAAAATTTAAAAAGGGTGTTGGTGGTTAGTGTTTAACGTCCCGTTGACAACAAGGTCATTAGAGACGGAGAGCAAGCTCAGGTTAGGGAAGGATTGGGAAGAAAATCGACCGTGCCCTTTCAAAGGAACCATCCCGGCATTTACCTGAAACGATTTAGGGAAATCACGGAAAAACCTAAATCAGGATGGCCGGAGACGGGATTGAACCGTCGTCCTCGCGAATGCGAGTCCAGTGTGCTAACCACTGCGCCACCTCGCTCGGTTTTAAAAAGGGAAATAAATAGGTTGAAATTAGATATAGTGGGAATTAGTGAAGTTCTGTGGCAGGAGGAACAAGACTTGTGGTCAGGTGAATAAAGGGTTATAAATACACAATCAAATATGGGTAATGCAGGAATAAGTTTAATAATGAATAAAAAAATGGGAGTGCGGGGAAGCTACTACAAACAGCATAGTGAAAGCATTATTGTGGCCAAGATAGACACGAAGCCCACGCCTACTACAGTAGTACAAGTTTATATGCCAACTAGCTCTGCAGATGATGAAGAAATTGATGAGATAAAAGACATTATTCAGGTAGTAAAGGGAGACGAAAATTTAATAGTCGTGGGAGATTGGAATTCGAGAGTAGGAAAAGGGAGAGAAGGAAACGTAGTAGGTGAATATGGATTGGGGGAGAGAAATGAAAGAGGAAACCGTCTGGTAGAATTTTGCACAGAGCAAAACTTAATCATAACTAGCACTTAGTTCAAGAATCATAAAAGAAGGTTATATACATGGAAGAATCCTTGAGATACTAGAAGGTAATTGATAGATTCTTTAATGGTAAGACAGAGATTTAGGAACCAGTTTGTAAATTGTAAGACATATCCAGGGGCAGATGTGGACTCTGACCACAATCTATTGGTTATGAACTGTAGATCAAAACTGAAAAAACTAAAAAAGGTCGGAATTTAAGGAGATGGGACCTGGATAAACTGACTAAGCCAGAGGTTGTACAGAGTTTCAGCGAGAGCATAAGGGAACAATTGACAAGAATGGGGGAAAGAAATACAGTAGAAGAAGAATGGGTAGCTCTGAGGGATGAAGTAGTTAAGGCAACAGAGGATGAAGTAGGTGAAAAGACGAGGGCTAGCAGAAATCCTTGGGTAACAGAAGAAATATTGAATTTAATTGATGAAAGGAGAAAATATAAAAACGTAGTTAATGAAGTAGGCAAAAGGGAATACAAACGTCTCAAAAATGAGATTCACAGGAAGTGCGAAATGGCTAAGTAGGCATGGCTAGAGGACAAATGTAAGGATATAGAGCCTTATCTCACTACAGGATAATTAAAGAGACCTTTGGAGAAAAGAGAAGCACTTGTATGAATATCAAGAGCAGTTCTAAGCAAAGAAGGGGAAGCAGGAAGGTGGGAGGAGTATATAGAGGGTCTATACAAGGCCGATGTACTTGAGAACAATATTATGGAAATGGAAGTGGATGTAGATGAGGATGACATGGGAGATACGATACTGCATGAAGAGTTTGACAGAGCACTGAAAGAGCTGAGTCGAAACAAGGCCCCAGGAGTAGACAACATTCCATAAGAACTACCAACAGCCTTGGGAGAGCCAGCCCTGATAAAACTACCATCTGGTGAGCAAGATGTATTAGACAGGCGAAATACCCTCAGACTTCAAGAAGAATATAATAATTCCAATCCCAAAGAAAGCAGATGTTGACAGATGTGAAAATTACCGAACTATCAGTTTAATAAGTCATACCTGCAAAAAACTAACGCAAATTCTTTACAGACGAATGGAAAAAGTGGTAGAAGCCGACCTCGGGGAAGATCAGTTTGGATTCCGTAGAAATATTGGAACACGTGAGGCAATACTGACCTTACGACTTATCTTAGAAGAAAGATTAAGGAAAGGCAAACCTACGTTTCTAGCATTTGTAGACTTAGAGAAAGCTTTTGACAATGTTGATTGGAATACTCTTTTTCAAATTCTAAAGGTGGCAGGGGTAAAATACAGGGAGCGAAAGGCTATTTACAATTTGTACAGAAACCAGATGGCAGATGGCAGTTATAACCGTCGAGGGACATGAAAGGGAAGCAGTGGTTGGGAAAGGAGTGAGACAGGGTTGTAGCCTGTCCCCGATGTTATTCAATCTGTATATTGAGCAAGCAGTAAAGGAAACAAAAGAAAAATTCCGATTAGTTATTAAAGTCCATGGAGAAGAAATAAAAACTTTGAGATTCGCCGATAACATTGTAATGCTGTCAGAGACAGAAGAGGACTTGGAAGATCAGTTGAACGGAATAGACAGTGTCTTGAGAGGAGGATATAAAATGAACATCAACAAAAGCAAAACAAAGATAATGGGATGTAGTCGAATTAAGTTGGGTGATGCTGAGGGAATTAGATTAGGAAATGAGACACTTAAAGTAGTAAAGGATTTTTGCTATTTGGGGAGCAAAATAACTGATGAATGGTCGAAGTAGAGACGATATAAAATGTAGACTGGCAATGGCAAGGAAAGCGTTTCTGAAGAAGAGAAATTTGTTAACATCGAGTATAGATTTAAGTGTCAAGAAGTCGTTTCTGAAAGTATTTGTATGGATTGTAGCCATGTATGGGCGTGAAACATGGACGATAAATAATTTGGACAAGAAGAGAATAGCTTTCGAAATGTGGTGGTACAGAAGAATGCTGCAGATTAGATGGGTAGATCACATAACTAATGAAGAGGTATTGAATGGAATTGGGGAGAAGAGGAGTTTGTGTCACTACTTGACAAGAAGAAGGGTCCGGTTGGTAGGACATGTTCTGAGGCATCAAGGGATCACAAATTTAGCATTGGAGGGCAGCGTGAAGGGTAAAAATCGTAGAGGGAAACCAAGAGATGAATACACTAAGCAGATTCAGAAGGATGTAGGTTGCAGTAAGTCCTGGGGGATGAGGAAGCTTGCACAGGATAGAGTAGCATGGAGAGCCACATCAAACCAGGCTCAGGACTGAAGACAACAACAACAACAACAACAAGAACTTCCCTGTTAACAAACTACGAGAAATGTTAATTCAAAAATGGTTCAAATGGCTCTGAGCACTATGGGACTTAACGTCTATGGTCATCAGTCCCATAGAATTTAAACTACTTAAACCTAACTAACCTAATGACATCACACAACACCCAGTCATCACGAGGCAGAGAAAATCCCTGACCCCGCCGGGTATCGAGTCCGCGAACCCGGGCGTGGGAAGCGAGAGCGCTACCGCACGACCACGAGCTGCGTCTTCACAAGTAACTTAGTTGAAATGCCGTTAGGTAAATCTTTGTCTTGGACAGGACTTCGAACCCAGAACCTAATCGGATTGTTATCGAAGCACAATCAATTGTGACATATCGGATAGCAAGATATTTGAACTGAAATGACGAGACGAAACATTCATTTTTTCCTTTCCAGGACTCCAACCCGGCACCTATCGCTATTATATTCTAGAGAAAAAGAACGTTAAATATGTGTTTGTTACACCAGCAGCGACATGTGAGCATGATTGTACTAGAAATAATATGACGATGAGCTCTGTGCTGATTGTCAATCGAACCCCACACATATCGGTGTTGACCTCACACAAAGAGACGTCAGCTACCGAATTTTTGTCCACCAGCAGCTCGGAATAACATCCTTGAACTTATAGTGATCTCGCAAATAGTTCTGTGTCTCACTGGGAGTCAAAAAACGTCAGATATCGTTAGTTCTGACAACGAATGAAAATGCATTAAGAACAAAATTATTATCCACCAGCAGATAGTTGTTCTCAGGCTAGAGCTGGCTAATACATAATGAAAACTTTAGTTCCGGGCCAGGATTCGAACCAATTCAGGCGCAATATGTGGTAATGTTGAGTGAGGAACCTGCAGTTTCGAACAAACAACAAATTGCAGTCGAGCTGTATTCTCACGAAGGGATCAAATTCCGCATTAACGGCGGTCTGAATTTTATTCCCAGTTCAGAACCAATTTTATCGACATACAGAAGCTCAAATAAATAATGAAATAAGTGTCCTGTGACCATACATAGCGTTTGTTTCGTCACTAGGAATAAATAACTAGTATAAGAATGGCTACTGGTGATAGAGTTTCTACATGTCGCCACTCCTGACTTTATTGTGGTTCAACCTAATATCTACTTGGTAGAGAAGGAATATCATGTTTAATGTGAATATCAGACCACAACGCCATTATACCTTGTTCACTTGGCGAAGCCAGAAGAGAATAGAATCTGTGTCTCCCTACCAAAAATCATCGGCAGAAGTTGGAATCTAACCCGGGCCATGGGTATATATAGAATGTATTAGCTATCCAACAGACCATATTTTCTTCTCTGTGGCCCCTTTTTCTACTGTAAAGCCGTTGCGCCACACTGGATGAGAATTCTGACACACAGGCTCCCTGTAGTGGTTTGCAGCATGTTCAGTACTTTCATTTACTTGTTTGACGAAATCGCCATGAACTAGCTGCCTCTGCCACCCAGTGCATACATTCGACTCTATTTTGTAATCACCGAAATCAAGTCACGTAGTTATCACCTACACAGAACTGTCAACAGTGTAGGATGCAGAAATTTAAATAGGAAGTGCTCCTTCCCACTTGAGCTACTCTATTGCGCTATCTGTTTGTTGAAAACGTCGTGCAGTGCAAAATAAAAGCTGTAACTGTCTGTCTCTCAGAAGTCTACATCCAGCCATATGCAGTATCTCACAACACTGTGGAATACGGAAGTTCTGGAGGCTTCTGGGGCTGCACTAGCTACGGTTCAGCTAGTAGTGTAAAGGTAAGTGTAGTGCACCGTAGACAAAACGAGTTTAAGTACATTCACTGCTGCATTTTTTAAAACTCAATTCTGCTGTCTGCTGAAGTTATCAATCTAACGGAACTTTGAACATAATTCCCTTCACTTCTCAACCAAAACTAGTTGCATATGAAATAAGGGCCAATTACGGCGACATTTTGTTCTTTTCAGGTTTAATACACACCCAGGCAGCAGATGCATCACGAAACTTTAATATTATGTATGGGGAGAGCGCATCATGCCAAAATACGTCAGAAAATTATTTTCTGCATTAGCTGTCGCGTTGTAGCGGCATTTCTTCTTCTTCAAACCTTGTTTGTCAGCTTTAACTCAGAACAAGTTTTCTACATGTAATCAATAAACTGCATGTTCATTGTCAGGCTGTTATAGATAACACCAGAGAATTGGCATATATCGTTGATGATTAATTTCTCTCTCATATCTACTATCATTTAAACAACACTAAAAGAAACCCTACGAAAATTGTGCACTGTATTATAAGAAAAGAAATAAAAGTACCCATGATAACCTTACGACGAAAGTGTGTTTTAATAACGCTGATTATCAGTACACAAACGTGCCTCTATCGGACCGAAATAGTAAAGTAATACTCACTTACATTTCTGTGTTCAAATATATGCTATGTCACATTCAAGAGGTATGCAAATGTAGCATTTCATAAATAAAGATATGTTTTCATAGAAACCCAAAATTTGCTTGTCGGCAACGGAAAGAGCCATTACTTGTTGTGTAGCATTGTAAGTTTTTCACCATTGCCCTATGAGCCGAAACCTTCGCAGTCAGCGAGACTGGAATCAAACACCAAAACAGACCCTGGTTTTACAGGTTAGCACGTTACCACATAGCTAGCGCAGACGTATGTACCTTGGATTCTTTTTCTAGGCCAATCGTGACTAGAACTCGTAAACCGCTATTTAAAGGACAAGATTAGTTGCAATTTCCACGTGCAAAGACTTTCCTGGGATGGAAACCGTAAATTTACAATCTTTTGTTACACCTCAAGCGATAATAACTCAGATTATACATTGTAAATGACAGGAAAAACCAAGTAAACTTTGAGGCTTAGTTCCGTGCACACCAGGAAGTAAGTCGTCGATCACAGAGTTGCCAAACTTACGTTGCCTTGTTGCCTAATCTCAGTTTGGGTACCAGCAGGAAGAAGACGAACCTATGTGTTCCTACAGAGTTCTGGGAAGTGACCATAGCTGGTATCTCAAAGATGTGGGAGGCATGGACTGGAATACGTAATGCATCTGATTCGCAGTTTCTGTAACTAGGTTTAGGGACTGGAGTTACTCATAATACTCAGAACTGACTGTAAGCTAAGCATCATAAATCAGTAACTCTCAGTTGTTTTTGTATTTCTTTCGAAAGTGTACTCAAAACTAAGAGACTAATTCATGGACGTTTTCGTGCCTGGTCGATAGTCGAGCACAACAAACAAATAAAAATAAAATAAAAGTGTGTGTTTGTGTGTGTGCGAGAGAGAGAGAGAGAGAGAGAGAGAGAGAGAGAGAGAGAGAGAGAGAGAGAGAGAGAGAGAGAGAGGGAGGGAGGGAGGGATGGAGAGACACAGAGAGAGGTAAATATAAAAAGAATGAGAGAGAGAGAGAGAGAGAGAGAGAGAGAGAGAGAGAGAGAGAGAGAGTAAGTAATTGTTGGAAAGAAATTGCATCATAGTATGTAATGATCAATACGAAATGTCGTATTCATGACAAATGGGACAAATGTTAATCGAATCAAATCTAATCTAATCTAATCATATTGATGACTAGACATGAAGAGTCATGAATTACCGAAATTTTCGCCAATATCAGTAACCAAATCAAAACTTGAAAATTAAAGACCACAGTTTTTGTAATCAACCGGGACTTCTATCAAGAGTCTTTCGTCCCTCTTAACTAATCACGAAAGATGTCTACTATACCTCCATTCAGAAGTAACAAAGTGTCATGCATTTAAAGATGAAGCGCATGATGAGAAGTTCTGTGATGGAGATACGAACCCAACACGTAATCGGATAGTGAACTGAGTAAAATCAAATGGTATTATCGGTTTTTCTTGCCCTGCTATGTGTTTGAATCTAAAATAAGGATACAAATTTTTGTGCCTGAGCGACCATCGAACCACACAACTACCGCCCTTTTTATCATCTGCGAATATAGCTTCAGTTTTAATTTGTTACTCTCCGAACATTGACAACACATGAACAGACATTAAAAATGTAAATGGACGCGAAACATTGTGTCAATACCTTTCAGAACCTGGTCTATAGCCACTCAGGCAAATTGCCTGTTTTGAGGTCCATACATTAATTAATGGAGAAGTGAACACTGTTCAAAAGTGATATTTAAAATATTCAGTTGGTCTTACGGCGACAAAATTGCTCATATTTGAAGCTACACAGAGAAAAAGTAAGCTGCTAGAGGCACTGTTAGCAAATTTCCGCAGAGAGTTCCTAATTGCCACTGCGGAAATTTAGCATAGAGGCCCTATAGTAACCAAGAGGTTCGTTTCCTTCATACTTATCACCCTGGCCTGCGAGTCTTAAGTGAAGAACAATATTGAAATCCTTATCGCTGACGGTCGATTCGAATTTCTTCAGAGACACTTGTATTGTGAAGCAGCTTGGCAGTCAGAAAGCTGAGATCTATGACCATTGCTGTGTCGAGCTACCAAGATGACTTGATGGGTAAAGGTTTTCTTCTGGTTTCGTTCCAGAATTTTTTCTGGAAATTCGCAGCTCCATAAAATAAATCTGAAAAAAAGCTCGCACACGCTTCTCCCTTCCACGGTTAGAACTGACAACTCATTGAGCCGGTGCGACACGAGGTACAGGCGGGGACACGGGGCTATGGACACGCTGCTGCCAGCACGCCACTCTCATCATGGTATTGGTCGCTCAGCCTCATAACGCATTGTGGACGATAACAGAAGTTGTCACTTTCGTGAAGAATAACATTTCTTTAGCCCAAAATATTGAATTTTCTGTCTCAGTGTCTAGGGGTTATATAGCAAGAGTCATTCAAATGGAAGGGCATATCAAGTGAATTTAGCGAGTCAATTCAGCACCATAAGTGGAAGTGATTGCACTGTCACAGTGTTGTCAAATTTTTGTGACGATGTTGTCAGTTCTCAGTTGTGCAATGAACAGCTCTATAGCAGTATGCGAGGAGAATCTCGTGTTCGTGCCATAGGACGACACGGAGAGGAGGCACGGGGTTTGGTTAACATGTAGCTTTTTCTCCTACCAGTTGTGTCAAACATTCAGGTGTATAAACTTCCATCACGATTACAGTTTCCCACAAAATATATACGAATAAAACACTTACTCTGTTACTTTGTGACAAAAGATTATTTCAGTAGAATAAAAAGTCTTCGGAAATCGACTTCGCCCACCTGTCACAAAACGTAAGATAACAAAACTTTGCACCTCGAAATCGGTTGCATCTACGTGCAGTCTTGTGATCATACAAGCAGAATTTCATGAATTGCACGAGAATGTAGAATAATGTTGGTGGGAATGGAAGCTATAAGAAACACAGTTAACTAATTATTCTGTGCCAAGTAAAACTCAATAGATTTGAAATTTCAGAAGAGAAGAAACTAAAAATTATGCTCATTAAGACTAAAGTGCAGATGCGGGCACTGTGCAGATCTGCACTCTTTCATCTTCAGATCTATACAAATATTAAATACTAACGAGCGTATTCATTGCTTTCGTAATGTTTCCCTCTTGTTTAGTCTTCTATTGATGAACTGGATCCACACCCATGAGTTTGATTGTTTCTTTGTATCCTTCCATCTACTGTCTTTGTGTGTTATTGCGCGGTGTTCAAAAAGCAAATTGTTATGCCTGCTCCCACGAGGTATTAGAACGAGGTCGCAATAAGGCTAACGAAGTATAATCAAAATACATTGAGACGCCGATTTGTCTATCCTCATAGTGTTAACTCGACAGAAATAGTTGGGTATTATTGCCTGCATCACCGGCGTTCCATTGTTGACTTCTCTTACTGAGATTTCCATATTACTTTGAACACAAGTCGCCGAGATAAATGTGTATATTCTCCGTGTCGAAACATTCCACATTCCATTCATCCTGATCCATACGTTACGTGCATCGGCAGCAATGAGTGATGGGAAAGCTGTCGTGAGGTGACGAATAAAAATAACACAGGTAGTAATAACAAATCAGTAATGAAGGATGTTTACTGCAATACAGACAATTGTTAACTATTAACAAAATAACCAAGAAAGGCTGAGTGTTTAATTTGCGCACTGCATAGGTGTTCTTATCACTTTGTTTCTGCACTCTGTTCTGGTTGTTTGCAGAGGTAAAAAGAGAGAACCCTGTAGCCAAAAATATTGCTAGTACAACGAAATATTATCTATCAACTATCCTTGCTTTACATCACGAGTCGAACAGGGCGACATCGTGCTGAGATTTGAAATGTGGGAAAGTGGGAAAGTACACTCCTGGAAATGGAAAAAAGAACACATTGACACCGGTGTGTCAGACCCACCATACTTGCTCCGGACACTGCGAGAGGGCTGTACAAGCAATGATCGATCACACGCACGGCACAGCGGACACACCAGGAACCGCGGTTTTGGCCATCGAATGGCGCTAGCTGCGCAGCATTTGTGCACCGCCGCCGTCAGTGTCAGCCAGTTTTCCGTGGCATACGGAGCTCCATCGCAGTCTTTAACTCTGGTAGCATGCCGCGACAGCGTGGACGTGAACCGTATGTGCAGTTGACGGACTTTGAGCGAGGGCGTATAGTGGGCATGCGGGAGGCCGGGTGCACGTACCGCCGAATTGCTCAACACGTGAGGCGTGAGGTCTCCACAGTACATCGATGTTGTCGCCAGTGGTCGGCGGAAGGTGCACGTGCCCATCGACCTGGGACCGGATCGCAGCGACGCACGGATGCACGCCAAGACCGTAGGATCCTACGCAGTGCCGTAGGGGACCGCACCGCCACTTCCCACCAAATTAGGGACACTATTGCTCCTGGGGTATCGGTGAGGACCATTCGCAACCGTCTCCATGAAGCTGGGCTACGGTCCCGTACACCGTTAGGCCGTCTTCCGCTCACGCCCCAACATCGTGCAGCCCGCCTCCAGTGGTGTCGCGATAGGCGTGAATGGAGGGACGAATGGAGATGTGTCGTCTTCAGCGATGAGAGTCGCTTCTGCCTTGGTGCCAATGATGGTCGTATGCGTGTTTGGCGCCGTGCAGGTGAGCGCCACAATCAGGACTGCATACGACCGAGGCACACAGGGCCAACACCCGGCATCATGGTGTGGGGAGCGATCTCCTACACTGGCCGTACACCTCTGGTGATCGTCGAGGGGACACTGAATAGTGCACGGTACATCCAAACCGTCATCGAACCCATCGTTCTACCATTCCTAGACCGGCAAGGGAACTTACTGTTCCAACAGGATAATGCACGTCCGCATGTATCCCGTGCCACCCAACGTGCCCCAGAAGGTGTAAGTCAACTACCCTGGCCAGCAAGATCTCCGGATGTGTCCCCCCATTGAGCACGTTTGGGACTGGATGAAGCGTCGTCTCACGCGGTCTGCACGTCCAGCACGAACGCTGGTCCAACTGAGGCGCCAGGTGGAAATGGCATGGCAAGCCGTTCCACAGGACTACATCCAGCATCTCTACGATCGTCTCCATGGGAGAATAGCAGCCTGCATTGCAGCGAAAGGTGGATATACACTGTACTAGTGCCGACATTGTGCATGCTCTGTTGGCTGTGTCTATGTGCCTGTGGTTATGTCAGTGTGATCATGTGATGTATCTGACCCCAGGAATGTGTCAATAAAGTTTCCCCTTCCTGGGACAATGAATTCACGGTGTTCTTATTTCAATATCCGGGAGTGTACATTTCTGTTTTGTCTCTCTCTTTCTGTCTTTTTATTTTTATTTTTATTTTTTGAGGAAAGTATCAAGAAGGGCGAGTAATAAGCAAGTAGGCATATAATCTATTTACAGTTATTTTCATCGGGTTATATGATGCAAAAATACACACTTCAAGTGTATTATTGCGCAATTCCAATTATTGATAGTCTATTCGTGCGTTTCTGCGCATTCAGTGGGGTGAAACCTATCACAGAAGCAAGCAAAACACAAATATTTCTTGCACCATGCTCAACACACAAACTAAATATCGCTGCACTGATGTATTGTCTGATATATTTCTCTGAAAACATGTCTGATTCATGTTGCTGTATACAGCTCTACCAGATATCAATATGGATGCGTACCAAGTGTATAAAAGTACACAGAAAGTCACATAGAGGTATTCGACTGAAACATAGCCATGACCAAGATTGTAACTGAGGTCAACAGCATCATCGTCTAGCACCTTGACACCTCAAACGGTGCTCGGCCGGTTACTCACGTTTACTGGTATCAAAGCTACAGATTGAAAAAACAGAAATGTTAATAACCTGAAGTTCATTAACTTTGGAGCCCACAGTAAAGTAAAGCAGTCATCAGTTGGAAGATTCGTTCGAAGACCACAGTGCTTTAATAGGCACGGTCCTGTTGGATGTAGTATGCCATTGCTTTCCTCCGTCCTTTGCGTTGACTTGCCTAGACATCAACAGACACACTGACCAGGGATCGAACCTGAGACCGACGCGTTTATAGTCTTGCTATCTATCACTTTGCCGCAATGTACGCACAACTGTTCCTTCTGCTTCAGATTAAAATGAAGGATCTTTTGTTGGAGCCTGCGTTGGCACTTGTGCGTCCCTGCACCAAAGTAAAGAGAACTAAATTGAATGTAGTGCCTTCAGGTTGGCATAAACAGAAAAGGAGAAAAAATAAACAACATAAATGGTCTCTCCTTTATGCCTCAATCTTCACTGCAATTATGCGTCTTATGACAAGAAACGTACACTGGAGGGTCATATTGTTTTATCTAAATGATTACAAAATCAGGTAAAACGAACAGTGAGTTTGTCAGTAAAAGCACATCACTGTTGTCAGTATGATGTTTCACTGCCCAGACTCTGTAATGATAAAGAGCACGTTTAGATCAGGCATACTGTACACAGAAGTGGAAGAGAGAGCACCACTACATTCTACAATCCGTATACATTGCATACTCACAAATTACTATTACAGTGTACTTACGGAGCCCAATGGGTTAATTGCGTATTTTCCGGTGAGAAAGAGCACTGACAAACAGTCTTCGCTACATTAGGTTACTTAAACTGGTGTCACTCTGAACTAGAATTTATGGTCAGCGACTAACTGTAAGTTCAATGGGTCAGGTGCGGGTTTTGCAACTGTGAAATACACTCCTGGAAATTGAAATAAGAACACCGTGAATTCATTGTCCCAGGAAGGGGAAACTTCATTGACACATTCCTGGGGTCAGATACATCACATGATCACACTGACAGAACCACAGGCACATAGACACAGCCAACAGAGCATGCACAATGTCGGAACTAGTACAGTGTATATCCACCATTCGCAGCAATGCAGGCTGCTATTCTCCCATTCAGACGATCGTAGAGATGCTGGATGTAGTCCTGTGGAACGGCTTGCCATGCCATTTCCACCTGGCGCCTCAGTTGGACCAGCGTTCGTGCTGGACGTGCAGACCGCGTGCGACGACGCTTCATCCAGTCCCAAACATGCTCAATGGGGGACACATCCGGAGATCTTGCTGGCCAGGGTAGTTGACTTACACCTTCTGGGGCACGTTGGGTGGCACGGGATACATGCGGACGTGCATTGTCCTGTTGGAACAGTAAGTTCCCTTGCCGGTCTAGGAATGGTAGAACGATGGGTTCGATGACGGTTTGGATGTACCGTGCACTATTCAGTGTCCCCTCGACGATCACCAGAGGTGTACGGCCAGTGTAGGACATCGCTCCCCACACCATGATGCCGGGTGTTGGCCCTGTGTGCCTCGGTCGTATGCAGTCCTGATTGTGGCGATCATCTGCACGGCGCCAAACACGCATACGACCATCATTGGCACCAAGGCAAAAGCGACTCTCATCGCTGAAGACGACACATCTCCATTCGTCCCTCCATTCACGCCCGTCGCGACACCACTGGAGGCGGGCTGCACGATGTTGGTTCAAAAAATGGCTCTGAGCACTATGGGACTCAACTGCTGTGGTCATTAGTCCCCTAGAACTTAGAACTACTTAAACCTAACTAACCTAAGGACATCACACACATCCATGCCCGAGGCAGGATTCGAACCTGCACGATGTTGGGGCGTGAGCGGAAGACGGCCTAACGGTGTGCGGGACCGTAGCCCAGCTTCATGGAGACGGTTGCGAATGGTCCTCACCGATACCCCAGGAGCAACAGTGTCCCTAATTTGGTGGGAAGTGGCGGTGCGGTCCCCTACGGCACTGCGTAGGATCCTACGGTCTTGGCGTGCATCCGTGCGTCGCTGCGGTCCAGTCCCAGGTCGACGGGCACGTGCACCTTCCGCCGACCACTGGCGACAACATCGATGTATTGTGGAGACCTCACGCCCCACGTGTTGAGTAATTCGGCGGTACGTCCACCCGGCCTCCCGCATGCCCACTATACGCCCTCGCTCAAAGTCCGTCAACTGCACATACGGTTGACGTCCACACTGTCGCGGCATGCTACCATTGTTAAAGACTGCGATGGAGCTCCGTATGCCACGGAAAACTGGCTGACACTGACGGCGGCGGTGCACAAATGTTGCGCAGCTAGCGCCATTCGACGGCCAACACCGCGGTTCCTGGTGTGTCCTCTGTGCCGTGCGTGTGATCGATCATTGCTTGTACAGCCCTCTCGCAGTGTCCGGAGCAAGTATGGTGGGTCTGACACACCGGTGTCAATGTGTTCTTTTTTCCATTTCCAGGAGTGTACTTTCCCACATTACAGAAGCGAGTATTCAATTTGAACTAATATTGCGAATAGTTTGAACTTGGATAGCTTAGAATGAAAATCTGTCTGTTTATTGCAAAGGAAAACAACTGATTTTCTAAAACATTGTCTGTCATACACACCTTGAAATAGGTCACGTCGGCCAAATCATATGGAAGAACTGAAAGCAACGTATATCGGACGGCAGTAAGAACCCTTGGCTTTTGGTTTAGCAGTATCCGACAGCCATTTCTAGGCGCAAGTAAATGAAGAGAGTCAGCCCGTTTTTGTTATAAAGTGACGTCTTCATGAATGACATCAGTTTTACTGTAAACTACGAGTAATTGCTGATGTTTATTAACATGATAATAATTCTGTAGACAGGGAAAGAACCTGTTCTTGGGGAAGTAATTCTATAGTGACCAAAAGGCATTAAATGATGTTCAAGCACGTGTGTTCCAGCAGCGGTATGAAGAAACTGATAGTAATAATGACGGTAATAATCGTATTATTCGGTAACTTCACACTTAACACTGAATCTTCTCGAACTAAGAAATTTGCTAAATTAGTGAACATTTCAAACAGCTTCACATCGAGGCTATGATGCCTAAAAGAGCATTTTTTCCACCGTGACTAATTTTGTAAGCTAACCATATGATCCGTTACAAAACACACTCCTGGGGCTGGGAAATGTGGAACGAACCATCACACGTGCAATGCGTGGGTTCAGGCATTTACTTTTAACAGGCACAAACATATGTACTTCACCTCTGGTAACGTCAAGAGAAAGACGTTATAATTCAGAATCCTCATTACACACCGCGTTCCTTCATTACCAACTGGGCAAAGCCGATTTACGTCGGGAAATAACATAGGCGGAATACTGCCGCCAGTAAACTTACTTACATTAGAAAGTTTTATTTTATTTGATGAACCGATAGCCATTTAAAGGAACAGGACTCTTATTTTCCTTGTATTTGATTGAACTACAGACGTTGAAAAATTTGGTGTGACTGTGATTTGAATTCGTATTTCCTCTTTCGAGGATCTCAATCTATCAGAACAGTATAGTTCAGTCATTTCGTTCCTTTTCCCAAGACTGCAATCTTCTCTAGGACTCCTCCATAGGTAAGTATGTGGCTCCGAATACTGATCCAGTATAAAAATATTCATAATTTCATTCCAAGCCCTATCACGCGCACACCGGCCTGCTAGAGAAAATTAACGTGCATTTTTAATGTCTGTTCATGTGTTGCAAACAACTTCTTGTCAAATACGCACACATCTTACTGTTGGTGAGTAACCAATTGATACTTAAGCTATATTCGCAGATGATAAAGAAGGGCGGTAGGTGTGTGATTCGATTGTCGCTCAGGCACAAAAAATTTTTATCTTTATTTTAGATTCAAACTCATAGAAGCTGGCAAAAAAACCGATACATACCATTTTATTTAACTTAGTTAAAAATCCGATTACGTGTTGGGTTCGTATCTCCATCACAGAACTTCACATCATGCGCTTCATCTTTAAATGCATGACTCTTTCGTCTCGTCATTTCAGTTCAAACATCTTGCTATCCGATATGATACAGTTTATTGTGCTTCGATAACAATCCGATTAGGTTCTGGGTTCGAAGTCCTGTCCAATACAAAGATTTACCTCACGGCATTTCAAGTAAGTTACTTGTGAAGAATCAACACTTAACACCTATTCCGCAGCTCGTGGTGGTGCGGTAGCGTTCTCGCTTCCCACGCCCGGGTTCCCGGGCTCGATTCCCGGCGGGGTCAGGGATTTTCTCTGCCTCGTGATGACTGGGTGTTGTGTGAGGAATGACTGCTAGTTTCCGTCAGTCACGAGATGTTTGCTTAGTCTGCATGGCCTGGGTTTAAATCCATATGCAGAACGAGACGATTCGTCGTGTCATTTAAGGTTAATACACATTCTCAACTAGCAGCTCGTGAATAACTTAAATTTTTAATGTAATTTTGTGTTAAATAATAAGTACGGTATGTTACTTTGAAGAGGAAATCATGAATAGGACCAACTTATTATGTGCGTTACCTATCTGACGTAATAATGAGAGTGATAATATTTCAGGTATGTCATTTATTGTAATAAAGGTGAGCTTACAAACCTTAAGGATAGTCTTATCTGTGATGAGGTGTTCCCTGACATTTGTAGTATCGTGGTATTACTTTACATCTTGAGTTATTGCGATACAGAACAGTGTTTTCTAGTGGTGATATGTTCGAACCATTTTCAATAGTCAAACGACTGTACCGAGGAGCGAATAGAGGATCTTCTAGACAGCTGCGTTATGAGGGTTGTATGAAAATCAGGCGAAATGAAGTTCAGGTTGTTCGGATACTTTTGAGCACAGCTGTATCTGGCTAAACAGAAACTGTGACTGTTGAATGGATTTTAGGGCCGTTAACCAAATAGTGGAGGCGGTCTATGAGCACCATCTTTGACTATTATCTCAGGTCCCAATTACAATCCCAACCACTCCTTTACTCATGAATAAAAACCCGCATTGAATATCGGAGATATCGAGTATTAGAAGCCATTCTCGATCTACCGAAGGGTTTGTCAAACCCTGTAGAGGAGTACATAATGGTTTGCTGTACCTATATACACATGGGATGAGAAATACTCCTGCAAGGAGAAAGACTTAGCTATGATTAAAGACATAAGAACGCAGAAGGCGATGAAAACCACAGCATTGAAGAAACAAAGTGTATCCACAGGGAATGTGACATGCAATTCAAAAATTTTCATGATGATCTCTCCGTTGGCAAAGACTCCGGATTAATCTGTCATTCGGACCTCCGGAGGGGGACTGCCACCTTAGGAGATGAACATGAAAAAATGACATAATTACCAGAGAAAGGGTGACATTCTACTTGATGGAGCGTGGAATGTTAGAAATTTGAACGGGATAAGGAAAGCTAGCAAACTTGGAAAGGGCTACTGATCCCCCACTTAGTTTGAAGGTGAGACAGATACAAAACGTAAATGCCACAAATCACCAACCACATCTCGCTGCGGAAACCTCGGAAGGAGAGTCAGAACGAATTTCCCGAGATGTGATACCACAACCGACTAGGAACACATGTGATTACCGAACTCACTGCACCGAGCAAGGTGGCGCAGTGGTTAGCACACTGGACTCGCATTCGGGAGGACGACGGTTCAATCCCGTCTCCAGACATCCTGAATTAGGTTTTCAGTGATTTCCCTAAATCGTTTCAGGCAAATGCCGTGATGGTTCCTTTGAAAGGGCACGGCCGATTTTCTTCCCAACCCTTCCCTAACCCGAGCTTGCGCTCCGTCTCTAATGACCTCGCTGTCGACGGGACGTTAAACACTAACCACCACCACCACCACGAACTCACTGAAAAGCCACTCAGAGGAAAGCTTGTCGGTGTCTGCAAGTGTACTACCAAGCTACATGGCAACTGAAGGAGAAACAACTCCAAAACACATTCACTTCAGGAGAATATAACTCAACTCTCATGGGACACGACAGCCCGATGGGAACCTATAATACCAACACCTTCCTACGACAATCCTTGCCTCAGCGGTTCAAGGAGGAAAACACCTAACTCCAAAATCGATAGAGGAGAGCCATAACGCTAAAGAAGTGCCTGATCCACTGCACGCTATCACGCATGTTCTGAAGAAACCAAGAAGATGGGCACTTTTGCCTGATTAAAGTGTTTTTGCGTGTATGATAGGTACATTAAATGGACAGAAGAAAATTTTACCTATGAAAAGGCAAATACTTTTTGAAAAATGTGCTTCTGTTCACTCCGAAGACCGTTTGTTTTACGTAGGTGTAACCTTGTTATCTATGTAAAAAGCGACTCGACTTTGATTCCTTCTCCCTTTGGCAGCGGCACGATGCAGGTGTGTCTTCGTTGTAACTCTTTGCCAAACATGATTGGATCATATTGTTCCAAAAATGAATATTTATTTTGTGAGGTGAATAATCTTCCGGTTTCGCTGTGTAATTATTTTAATAAAGCCATTTCTGGTCATTTATTTTACGTTGCAAGCAATTTGCTTCGTGACGCAACGATCGATCTTTGTAAGCGCTCTGTTTGTGGCTCTTTTATCTTTTCACAGTCGAGCATGCGTCTTTATTCCGAGCCCGACTACCATGTTACCAAGTAATTCACTTTGTATGAATATTAACTACATACACGGTTATGCGTCATCAGGTCCACCGATAACCAACAATGACCAATTTCCCCTGCATTTAACTTTTCTTTTTGTGAACGGTTTGGCGGTAAATTCAGTGTATCATATATTATTGAAACTGATAGTAATCAATATTTGTAAAACTTTCAGCAAAAAGGAAATCATCTGTATCTTCCACTTGTTTACCGCTTTTGATGTGGATCGCCTTTCTTTTAAGACTACGATACACACAAACAAAAATATCATCAATTTGTGTTAAGGGAAGCCACTTCAACGTCACAAAAGGAAAGACTGCATCTCCTGCCGCTGCATGTTGCAAGACGCAGAACGACCCGCCAGGTATCTCCAATAACATAGAGAAGTCACACTGTAGGGAACAGGATTCTAAAATCTTCGAATTTACGTAGGTACGTTTACTTGAGTACATCTTTCATTAGAGTATTTTATCATTTTATATTCCATCTTTATTATATTATACTCAGACCATTGGCTGTGGGAAATGATCTGTGGAGCATGTGTTTTAGTTAAATCTAACTTTACCTTTAAGGTCAGCAGACTCTACTTGATGAACCCTCCCTGTCTAGCATTAAATCTGTTCTGTTAGACTGGCTGTAGGAAAATGCGAATTTTCTAGCTCACAAATGATGGAGGGCTGAACTGCTGGCATCACAGGACGATGGTAGGGGGAGAATTGAAGAACAAAGAGAGAAATAGTGGCAGAGAACCCCAGTACTCACTGTCTTATTGTACCTGACTTGGAGGGCGTCGGTGGAACGGTAGTGGGGCAGTGGCAGAGAGTTGCATGTTGTGATGAATCCCGATACCTTCTTCATCGTGCCGGTGGGAGGGCACGAATCTGTCGTATTCCAGGACGACACCTCCTCGACACGTGTACTGCGGGTCGTAGACAAGGTGGCGACGATAGTGGCATTTTTCAACAAGATAATGCGCCATGTCACAAGGCTAGGAGTATGATGGCGTGGCTCGAGGCACACAGTAGAGAGTTACAATTGATGTGCTGGCTCCCCAGCTGGCCCCTCCCTGGAATTTACGGGAATGAGGCGACGTGTGTGTGCAGATGTGGTGCAAGCTCCCTCCAGCGACCTACCGAGACCTCAATGCCTCATTACTTTCTTGCCACAACGCGCCGCCGCTCTTATCCGTGCCAAAGGTGGACATACCGGCTGTTAGGAAGGTGGTCATAATTTTCTGGCTGAGCAGTGTGCGTCAAAAATGCGTTTTTATTGGACATTTCTGAAGCGTTTCACAGCTATACTTTAAATTTGTACGAAACGGCTCAAACTTTGCACGAATGTAGATAAATGTATAAAATCAAAACAACCTTTTTCATCTAATAATTTTTATCCGTCGGGCTAAAGATGAATCAGATAAAGAAACTGAAAACTCTCTGTAAAAAATATACCTTCATCGGATTTACTCGCAAGAAACACGGTTTTTGATGTTCTTTCGCATGTCTCTTCTATGATAAAATTTGTACGAATCGGTTCATATTTTGTAAGAAGGTAGACAAATATATGTAATTAACAGTAGTTATGTTGCTTTGTGAAATCTTTATCCGTTGCCGTAGTATAAGCAACATGGTTCGCAGGACAACATATACTGTATCAGTCGTTGCACAAGTCAACAAAAATCTACATCAGCTGCGAAGTTATAGTAGTCTCATGTCAAAATTGTGGTAGAACAAAAGTTGAGAACAGAAATACTCGAGTTGTAGCACAAAACAGGCGAATGTGTCCTGGGCATAATTAGGAATGTAGAAGAAGGGGACTGGCTTTTCGACTCATCTGGTAGCTTCAAAGGCATTTAAGTCAAAAGGTAGCTCTCTTCTACGTCTTACCCCTACTTGTTCAGCGCAGTGAACTCTCTTAACTGAAAGCTGCTGCCACACATACTTCTTCCAACTTATAAGCTAAATATGTGATCCCGTGCCCAAAATCCAGAACATAAATAATGCATTATATCGTATGGCTAAATAAAATATATGTCAAGTCTGCAAAAGTTTTTCTGGCTGGATAAAATATCTAGGGACGGGTTTCTTCCAGGGGGCGAATGGTGGGGGAGGGGTGGGATGCGCGGTGACGGGTGGAGGGGGGGAGGGGGACGTTAAAACATTGTTTTGATTTCTGGATGCGGGGAGGGGGGGGGGGGCGTAGGTTTGGTTTTCTCCCTGAGCAGACCATTTCTCGATCAAAACCACCCACTGTCAGACGGCCGGGGTGGCCGAGCTGTTCTAGGCGCTACAGTCTGGAACATCGTGACCGCTACGGTCGCAGGTTCGAATCCTGCCTCGGGAATAGCTGTGTCTGATGTCCTTAGGTTAGTTAGGTTTAAGTAGTTCTATGTTATAGGGGAGTGATGACCTTAGCAGTTAAGTCCCATAGTGCTCAGAGCCATTTGAACCATTTTTGAACCACATACTGTTAAATGTAAATAGGCACCAATTTATGAGCTTCTAGAGATTGGGATGCATCAAGACCCCGAGAGTGGGGTGGATGTGCTACGGGAATTATTTCAGAATGGTGATGCATGAACCCCAAACTTTAATGACACTTTGTCTCATATTGCATGAAATGCAAATGTCAATACGACGTACGTATCACATGTACCATGTTATTTTCCTCGACACGATGCATTGTACTATACGACGTTGGTACTGATAATAACGAGTGAAAAAAAAAAAACGAGAAAATGTCAAGGTTTAAATGTTTTCGAAGCTGCCATATAAACTTATAAACTTAAATGCTAGTTTCCTTGTTTTACATTCCTAATTCTGCCGATGACATAGTCGCCTACTTTTATGCTATAATAGGTGCATTCTAGTATACCATATGTAGAAGGACCAAGAGGGAACAATAAGACTGGAAGACCAAGAACGAAGCGCTCGCATTGAAACTGGTGGAGGACAGGGACGTAGCCTTTTGCCCCCGTTTTTTAGTCTGTACGTCCAAGAAGCAATGACGGAAATAACAGGAAGAGTCAAGAGTGGGTTCAAGATTCAAGGTGAAAGGACATGGCTGATAAGATTCCCTGATAACACTGCTCATCCTTAGTGAAAACGAACAGGATCTGTTGAATGGAATGGCTAGTCTAATGGATATAGCATATCGTTAGAGAGTAAATCGAAGAAAGAGATGAGAAGCTTAACATTTGGATCGGTGATCAAGAAGAAGATAAAGTTGCGGAATTCAGCTGTCTAGGCAGCAAAATAACTCATGATTGCTAGAGCAAGAAGATCATAAAAACCTGGCCGACAGAACTTTAGTATTATCAAACATACGTCTTAATTTCAGGAAGAAATTTCTGAGACAGTACTTGCGGAACACAGCATTGTATGATAGTGAATGATGACTGTGGGAAAACTTGACAAAAAAGAAAATCAGAGCGTGATAGGAAAGGATCTTGCAAGTTCGGTGGACGGATAAGACAAAAAATGAGAAGATTGTCCATAGAATCGGCGACCGTTGGAACATATGGAAAACACCAACAAGAATATGGGACAGGATGGGCGGATATGTGTGGCGACCAAAGGGAATAACGCCCATGGTACTAGTGGCAGCTAAAAATAGATACAGACATGCATACATATCTAGCCATCACAGGCCTTGCTAACTACGTGCTGCTTCTACAAATTGCCTCCATTTCTTTGTTTTTTTGTGCTCGGGTCTAGCAGACGTCTTCAGTCATCATGGCTGCCACGTCCTTCGCGAGGGCCTCTATTCAGAGCTGTCGTGTTCGTGCTGTGGGGCGTATGGCGTTCAGTTTCCCCTGAAGCGCCTTTTTCACTTGTCTTTCTTCCGGCGTACGGTTTTCTTCATCCACCCACTGAATTCTTTTGCTCTGTAAGATTGTTGGTTATCATCAAGAGCAAGAGTTCCTCGTTCTCCTCCTCCACTTTCGTTTATCTAAGATTGGTCCAATTATCTTCCTCATTACTATTATTTACAAATATTAACAGTTTTTGCTTCGCTCATTTATAGTTATGCTCCAGGTTGCTGACTCGTACATGATTGATGGGCAGTAGACGGTAAAAAATGTTGCGGAAGACAGAATTTGGAATCATTGAACAAATAATTGAGGATGTAGTCTGCCAGTGGTACCTGCTCTAATATGAACAGGCAGAAGCATGATCACCCAAGTCACGTGACCTGACGTGCCTTCGTTCCTTGCTATGGAGGCGTATGAAGCAGCTGGTGTATGAAACCTACTTTCTCCTCCTTGTGATGGCTGGGTGTTGTGTGATGTCCTTAGGTTAGTTAGGTTTAAGTAGTTCTAAGTTCTAGGGGACTGATGACCATAGATGTTAAGTCCCATAGTGCTCAGAGCCATTTGAACCATTTTTTTTTTTGTATGAAACCGTTGTGGAAACGGAAGACGACCTCGTAGCGAAAACTCCCTTCCGTGCCGATACCACTGCAGACACGCCAGGAATCTTCGAACAGACACACCAGCCAAACGTCCGACGATGTAATGCGTGCATACAGGCCAATGGCCGCGCATTCGAGCAGTTCGCATGAATACCACTGATGTTCTTTGATGCTACACTACCTTCTGCGTAAATTTCCCCTTGTCTCAGAAACTGCCGCCAGGGATCATGTGTACTACAATTAAATATAATTGTTTAATGTTCTCTGTCTCCTGCATTAACCTGAACGAACAGTTTTGAATCACCCTGCATGCCTATCCATATATGACAGTTGTCTGCTTACCCCTTCATCATGAATGCTTTCATGTCCAGTATCAAAAATCTGAGGCTAATATGGAGTCAATATATTCCTAACTGCTTCATGCACTAATCTTCACTCTTGTTATATTTCAATTTACCACAAACGATTGCTACTCGAAGTTCAAATCAGACAACTGTTCAAGTTTCATTAATTTGCATTGGTCCCATGAAGTTAAAAATAAAAGTACTGATGTCTATTTCCAGCCACAAAACCAACATTTCCGTATTTAATATAGAAGCCGGATTCGTCTCTGGAAATTCTTTGCGTGTTATCTCTCGTACACTACTTCGTTGCGGTCGAATAAAAATACACACAATTAGTTTCATATTTCCTTTCAAGCTGATGACAACTATTAAAATTCTACTCCATACGAGAATATCTGTTTAACAGAAAACATTTATTATAATAAGATTTAATAAAGTTTCTATTTCCAATACTCTCAGAGATAACTGCTTCTAAAAATTCAAAGAGAGTTAATTAGTCAGATTTGTTCATAACATCTGGAAGTAGTATTTTGTCAACGGTATAGTATTTCACCCTTATATTATTATTCTTAACTGTTTCGATTATAGCAACACATCAACAGTAAGGCGATAACGAGTGGACTGAAGCTATCCGAACAGCGGCTCGTCATCGAACCAGGACAGGATGGCAACAATACAGTATGGTTTGAAGCTGCGTCGGCTGTTGTGTAGCATCAGTTCGATTTTGATTCGAATACGCCCTTGTTCGATATCGTTTCGAGCTTTCTTATTCGTGGTGAGAAAGACTGTAATTTGATAGAGGAGTGACTAACAGCCTAGTATCTCGTCTTGAGAAGCTGCAGGAAACAGTTTCTCTAGACGGGGAGTCGATCCGCCTGAAATCAGGCAGGTGACCAGCGATCATACCTGTCCCTGCTCACGGCTGAAAGACACGTGAGTTGTAACCCCGGTCGTTCGGGGCCAACTGCACGGTCCGAGTGCACCAGCCTCCTTTGACCAGTCACATTCTTCGTGACGTCGTTATTTTACGATACGAAGGATTTACGCAGCCTATTACTAAATGTTAACCATTGTTGTCTTAGTGATTGGTGTAAACTGCGCAGTTTATTCCAAATATGTCGTGCTTTTAGAGAGAGTGTTTGAGCAAGAACCTGCGAACAAACCATACATTGTTGCTAGAGAAAAGAGTAGCCATCATATTTATAAATTTGCTTCTCACAACTATTTGGTTGTTTCTTTCCGTATGTGGCAATATTTCCGCGGATAAGGTGAGGCAGGAACATACGAGCATTTCTTAAACTGTCTGCTGGTGGAACGATTAATGATTATACTTCTAATTTTATTTGTCACAATTTTTTTTCTGTTTCTCGTATGTGGTATGTGTTCCGAGGAAAAAGGTTAGGGAGGAACCTATGAGCACAGATCAAACTGTTGCGACTGAAACGAGTAGTGATCATAAAAACAATATTGGTTATTATAAAGATTTGCTATATTTTTTGCTAGTGTGACGTCTTGGGTGTGCGACGTATTGTAAAAGGACTGTTTCTGTAGGTGACTTGTTGTCAAGTTAAATTTACGATACTCATTACTATAGTTTTGTGGCGGGCGGGGGGAGAGGAGCCTGGTATCTCTGTCTCCCTTTAAACTAGGCTGAGGGAAAAAATTGCTATACTCAAAAATAATTAAAATGGAGTAATGAAATCTCGGGAATACATTTGTGTAGGTAACATATTTAAGAAATTAATAATGCAAGATCACAGCTTAATGTAAGTGCGAGATAAGCCATTCCAAATGTGAATTACTGGTACATTAACAACGGGTGTAAACGCCAGAAGGCTGAAATAAAACGTGTACGCATTCTGTTGTACAAGTGCTGGATGTCAGTTTGTGGGATAGAGTTCCATTCCTGCTGCACTTGGTCGGTCAATACAGAGACGGTTAACGCTGTTTGTTATGACGCTGTATTTGGTCCGATGACATCCAACATGTGCTCGACTGGAGACAGGTCTTGTGATCGAGCAGACCAAGGCAACATGTCGACACACAGTACAAAATGTTGGGTTGCAAGAGCGATATGTCTGCGAGCGTTATCCTGTTGGAAAACGCCCCACGGGATTCTGTTCATCAATGACAGCACAACAGGCCGAAGCACCAGATTAAGGTACATATCTGCAGACAGGGTGCGTGAGATAAGCACGCGACAGCTCCTGCTGTCATACGAAATCGCACGTCAGACTGTAACTCCAAGTGTAGGTCCAGTGAGTCTAGCACGCAGACAGGTTCCTTGCAGGCGCTCACCTGTCCACCTTACGAACACATGGTGCCGAGAGAGAACCGGCTTTCACCACGAAACACGAAAGACTTCCACCCTGTCCTCCAATGATCTCTAAACTGTCGCTACAGTAGCCGATTTGTAGCAGTTCGTTGTGTCACTGTGGTGCCAACTGCTACTGCAGACGCAATACGATGCGCCAGAGCCACATACCGAACAAGACGATCAATGTTCTTGCTAGTTTCACATGGCCGTCCGGAGTCTAGGTACATGCCTGTGAGCATCCTTGCCAGCAATTACGTACAATGGTTATATGCATGCCAGGTCTTTCTGCAGTATCACAGAACGAACATCCAGCTTCTTCTAGCCCTATTACACCACCTTTCTCAAAGTGAGTGAGGTACTGATTAGCATCAGTTCACCAAGTTCAATCTCAAAGTAACTAACGCTCATAACCATATACCGTGTATTTAAAGCAAACCTGATTTACGTCACCATAGTGGCGCTAGCAGCGCCACTGTTACGCAAATGGCTCGAAGTTGGAACAGACACTGTTCCTCACAAGGGGAAGGCCTCAGACACGACCAACCGATTCAGCTCAAATTTGGCAGGTCGCTTGTGTACAGCCTAAAACGAAGGAATCTAAGATATTTTGGGTCAACGCCCCCGCAATTTTGAGAAAATCACCCCAAAAGGTTATGACGAGCAATCGACTGAAAACTGGCAGGATCGGTAGATAATTGTAAATATAGCATTTTTCATCATCAGGTATAGGGTCCGAAAATGCATCCTTTTCCAGAAATCGAGGTGAGAAACTTTTACAATTGCCGCTTCTGTACCCACATGGTAAACGCCTTTCGCCGACCGAACCGATAGCCCAACGGCCAAGGTGACTGTCTGGGACTCGGAGAACCCGGGTTTGAATCTCGAAGAAAGCTAGCGGATGTTTTTCTTTTCGTTTGTATTTTTCCATATCTCAATTAATAGGGATAAGAGGGTTAATAAGGTAAGTATTATTATCATTTCTTATTGATTTACTTACCTTATTAACCCTCCTATACCTATCAATTGAGATATGGAAAAATACATACGAAAAGAATAACATCCGCTACGTTTCTGCGAGATTCGAACCCAGGTTTTCCGATTCCCAGCCAATTACCTTGGACATTGCACTATCGGTGCTGTCGGCGAAAGGCGTTTACCATGTGGGTACAGAAGCGGCAGTTGTAAAAGTTTCATTCCTTGATTTCTGGAAAATTTTGCGTTTGCGGACCCCATACCTGATGATGAAAAATTCTCTATTTACAATTATCTATCAATCCCTGCAATTTTGAGACGATTGCTCGGCATAAACTTTAGGGGTGATTTTCTCAAAATTGCGGAGGTGTTGACCTAAAATATCTTAGATTCCTTCGTTTTAGGCTGTACACAAGCGACCTACCAAATCTGAGCCGAATCGGTTGGCCGTGTCTGAGGCCTCCCCCTGTCAGATGTAGAAACGCGCCTTCCAGCTTTCATTTAACTCGCAGAAATCCTTCTCGCTTTTTTTCCCCGTCGATGTCTATAGGTCAAATGAAATATTCGATACCGGTTTCCTTGTCTGTGTGTGTGTGTGTGTGTGTGTGTGTGTGTGTGTGTGTGTGTGTGTGTGAGCGCGAGCGCCCTTGTATGTGTGCGTGTGTGTTGGTTTCTTATTTTGTTTATTCTGGAGGAATTTATGTCTGATATTTTTGGATCATGTTGTTATCTTGGAATAATGTTAGTCATATTATCGTATTTTAAGTCTTTCGCGGTTATCCCGTTTCATTAAGTGACTGACACATTTTACGTGATTGTCTAGCTTGCGATCGCCACCTTAAAGGTTGTGAGCAGCCTGTTACTGAATTTTATCTGTGGTTTTCTGAGTAAATAGCGTAAACGATGCTGTTTACTCAAAAATTGACGTCATCTGTCAAGGCAGACAGGCGGAGTCGGATGGTGCGCTATTTCCCTGGTTGGCACATGGAACTTTTAAATTTCGCATTCTGTAAGGTGTCAGGCAAATCCAACACTGTCCATGAAAACCCTGACATGATGAGAAAAACCAGTAGTATGTTACATAGCTCCGAATAAATCGTGACATTAAATTAACCAAAGTAATACAAGTAACGAGTGAGCAAATCGAATACCACAGACTAACACAAGAATGCCTAAATTCGTGTCATACCTTCCCACCGTGAGACAGACGCAGTTCCGAGGGGAGAAACGAGAACAGAAGCCGAGAGCAGAACCGTGTTAAGCTAGAAGGCCCTACGATAAGGGACGGACTGGTCACCCACGTCGCCAGCTAACCACTAGGACAACGCCAGCTGCATGTTTTAGCGTGAGACTTTTTCGCGTCTCTGTTACGTTAGGACCACCCCCCAGCCCATGTTAAAAGATAGAGCCCTCCAGAACAACAGTATAGATCTTATGGTAACGCTAAAAGGACCACACCAGCTGCAAGTTTCAGCGTGAGACTTTTTCGCATCTCTGTTACGTTGCAAACTTTAAAAACATTGCCCCACCACGAAAAGCATAACGTTCCTCATTAGATAGACAGAATTTTTGCTGGCGGAGCTTAAGGTTAACACTGAGACCCTCATTGGTCAGATGAAAACACAGCCAGATAGTTTTTTTTAAACCAACTTCGGTAAATGGTAATAAGGAGAAGTTAGGAGAAGTGAGTTAGTTCCGAGACGGCGGGCTGGATGGCTGCTGCGCCGGCCGCCGCCCCTTGACGAACACCAACAATTTAATGAACGCACGCAACTCCGCATAACAGCGCATAAAGCTTCACTCAGAACTGCAGAAGTTTCATCTCTTACATCCCCCTTTTTGCGTAATACTAGTGTCGATCGTCAATTAAAGCTCATGGTGTTCACATTTGCCACTTGAAGTAAAAATCTGAAACGCAATGATTTTTCTGTTATATAGTTATTGAAAAGCCACATCAGCCACTGTAATTTACGACAAGTTAGATAAGTAATTAAAGATAATTGAGGGTCACTGTAGACCATTTTGATAGTTTTCTCTTTTGTGAAACTTAATTTAAACCTATATTATAGATGTGATATGGCATAGGTCATCCTTCGATCCATTGTAGAACTTGGAAACCCACTCAGGGAATATTCGTTCACATTTTTGTTGAACGCAGTTGGTTTTTACCATCCTGTATTAAAACATTTCCTTTTATCAATAGTGCAATTTATAAACAACGTTTTGTGAGCAGAATAAAATTTCCAATGGTAAACTTAACTGCTCTTTCGACGTTATTTTACCAGCTAACTAAATATAGGAAACCTTGAAGCCCTTCCACTAAATTTAGTTAGATTTAAGATTCTTTTACAGGGAGTGCAGCAGCTGACACTGGAATCATTAAGTATTTGGTTATATCATCGCTAGTCTCACTGAACTCTACACGTCATGTGTGGTCTGGCGTCTCCTTAGCAGCAACAGGTCCCAGGTTCAAACTAGTCAATTCCCTGAAACACACCCTCAGAGCGTCGTTGCGCGAAAGTGGTAAGGAGACACGATATAGAACAAACAGACACCACCCAGAATGTTAGAATTCGAGCTGTGAATCTGGCATTTAAGATGCGTCAAATGATTTAGATTGCGAATCAGATCGTCTGTTCAGCAACTTGTAGCTTCATCCACCAGTTCGATTATGCCTGTTGTATGTTACTGAAGGCTACAGCCCTTGTACCGCGCATGTCTTAGACACGAAACCCTACCGCCACCCGGCCTGCAGAGACTAAGTCGGAGTCGCTCACTTAAGGCGGCCAATATAGCAGGCCGTTCTTCAGAATCCTGTCTGGGCATATGCACAGTCTGACAGCACTGTAGGATGCGTAAGTGTATGGAGCAAGTGTCAACACACTTCACGAGCCGAGATCCACGAAAAAGACTGGCTGTGGCGTGTACGTCACAGCACGTCACACTGT
This sequence comes from Schistocerca gregaria, assembly GCF_023897955.1. NCBI lineage: Eukaryota > Metazoa > Arthropoda > Insecta > Orthoptera > Acrididae > Schistocerca > Schistocerca gregaria. The sequence goes on from NC_064927.1 coordinate 54,835,110, forward strand.
AGGTCTTACGAGTGCCAGCAGCGTCTGCGACGAGGATCGAGTAACTGTTTCGGACGAACTTCATAATTCTTAACTGTATGTACAAATGAATGCAAGTTGTCGTTAGCACCCGACAAAATTATTCCTTCAGTGGGTACCGTTTCAATTAAATACTGATTTCCCATGCGCCCTGCAATGAGCCGATCGTTGGCAAAGTGTGGCGAAGGAACCAACTAGTGTGATGTCACAAGTTCCCTGCATGGTCCTTGTATCTCGTCGGTCCCGTCACGAGCTGTTACAGCGCAGTATCTGCTCGCAGTGTAGTGGTAAGCATCGCGCAATGTACATGTAAAGTGTCGACATCGAGTAGGCTCCTTTCCGTATATTTTTAAAACGTACTTTGGTTTGCTGTTTAAGTTAACCTACCGGAATGTCAAAGATAATTACATTCGATTTCTAAACCACCTGTAATGGTGAAAATTCCAGAAACAGTTCCGCTAAACAGCTCATGGCCGCGAGAAGATCTGTTTACGCTCGCGAGTTCCATCGCTCTGTAGCGGCCACCAGTTACCGGCTACCGGCCACACGCGACTCGCCGCGGGACCTCAGGGGACGTCGGACCAGCCGGCTGCTGAGAGGGACGGCGCTGTGAGTGGAGTTATCGAGTGTCATCTTCTTGTTTGAACTTGTAGTATTCATCCTGCACTTACGTGCTGGAGTTCGCATACTTGAAACTTACGAATGTTCTTCAAGCGTTGTAAAACTGAGTAGCTAGTGGAAAAAGGTCTAATATTTGTGGTGTATTCTTCGCTTTCGGTTGAATAGAAAAGGGTGGACGCTAGTGTAGACCTTTATGTTGTGTGCGGCGCGAGTGCTTTTGTGTAAAATACGCCAGAAGAACATCTTCTTTCATGAAATACCGTTCTGCGTGGATGATTTCCTATATTCGGGAAGCAACGATAACTGACATACAGAATGAACTGCGACCATTAAAGCGTTATTGTGATATTTACATTCTGTCGACAAGGTTAAGATTTTGGGAGTAGAAGTACTGCATGCTCTAATTCAAAGCAACAAAACGCAAAGCCCTCACTTTCACTGCATTTTTGCTTGTACCTCATCAATTTAGGCGTTGAACATTCCTCTGCAAGATTGTTACTAGTGCATGATGCCTTTATGTTAATTTCGTAAGGAGATATTAATGGCCGAGGCCCAACAAAAGACATACACTCGAACAGAGGGCAGTGAGCACATGACATTTTACATCTGGTGGCTCAAAAATTATATTGTTCGCCACGAAATCTTGCCCAGGGCTTTGTCCATTGCACGTGGCATTCGTTGCCAACAACATGAGACATCTTTTGGTCGCAGTGTAAGAAAAACGACTAACAAAACCCCATCACCCCATGCCACTACTCGATAACGCTCTCTGCTGAATTTTGTTTGCAAAGTCATCCGTCATGCACTTATTCCTCTCAGCTTATGCCCTCAAATGTTTACCTTTCCCGATTCGTAACTAAAAACAGTCAAGAAAATTACTTTTCAGGTAAAAATGCACCTCCAACCTGGTTCGACGACATCTAACTCAGATCCTGTAGGCATCTACGGGCATGAAATTGGCAAACTATCTGAGCATTCTCATACCGCTGTAGATCATGTGTAAGAATACATAGCGTGTTCAAAAAAAAAAAAAAAAATCGAAAACAGTGAGAGCTGCTAGTTCTCATCAAAACCAGAAAAACAAGTCCAATAAACATGGGTTCGGAAATGCGTACGTACTCCGATTAAAACGCTTTTGCAGGTGGTATTCAACGTGGCGTCCATTCGTGACAATGCACTCGTCCGCCATTTGGTGTAAGGAATGACGCACCCTTTGAAGTATAACCGGCTAATCAAACGTCTGGGTGATTCAGTTCTGGGGAACGAGCAGGCCAAGGTGTGCCCTTCCTCCCCCCCCTCCCCCCCCCTCCCCCCTCTCCCCTCATTTGTCTCTCCGACCAATCCAGCCGTGCTGAAATGCCTGGTGGCTCACATAGTGATGAAAGTGTGCGCCATCATGCATGAACCACATTTGTATTCGTGCTCCAGTGGCAAAGTCTTCAGCAACGTAGGCAACACATTAATGAGGAAGTCCAGTTAACCTTTGTGGTAGCACGTATCGCCCTATTAATCTATCACCTAGTACCCGTGCCATTCAGTGATTGAGAATCGGTACTATTGCCATTTTTCCTGAATTGCTTGCCCACACATTCTGGTTGTCCAAGTTCACAGCAGCATCCCTTGTTAACCCTGCCTCATCGGCAAATAAAATGTTGGATGTGAACAGTTGATTTGTGCCACACTTCTGCAGCAGCCATTGACAGAACACCGTGTGCCTTGGTGTTCCTGTGTCCTTAGGGCCTGAACGCCCTGTAGGTGGGACAGGTACAGCAACTACTCATGAAATACCCCCCCCCCCCCTCCCCATGTAAAGGAATGAGACATGCCTTCAGCTACTGCTAATGGTCCCAGGGGTTTCCTCCGCCGAACGTAGCACATGCTCCTCCATGTCAGGCAAGCAGACTGTGTGGGGACTTCCACTGTCAGTCGCCTGAGGTACAACGATACCTGTTCCCCTCAGACGCTGGAAAAGTCCACAAAACAGCTCGTCAGAGGGCGCTCTGCGAGAGTGCGCTGTGGATATATTTCAGCGCAAAGTTCGTGGTCACGCAGGCTACATCCATTTGCCAAGCCATAGCAGAATATCATGTTCACCATTTCACTTGTCGAGCGGTAGGCTTACATTGCCAGCAAGTGGTGGAAGAGAGAAAATGCAAAGGTACTTCACTATATGTACGTACAAACAACGGAATCAAACTAAACACACAAGCGAATCCGCGTTTGGAAGAAGCTAAAACACCGTAATATTTAGCCAGGGTTGACAGTACAGTACAATAAGGCACACAAACAAGACGAAAACTGACGTAGCCTACAGCACGACTCCAACCACACAGCTGACTGCAGACCAGCTCATGGTAGGTAGAGTCTGTAAGTAAGACATCATAACACCCTGCCGATACATTTGACGGAGCGCGAATGCAACGAATGTGCTAACATCCGAAACCAAATGTTGCGCAGCCCTCCCTATGAGCATATGTTTATCTCAGAAAGTATGTGTTTCCGGACAGTTGTTTACTGGACTCTTGTCTCGGTGAGCACTACCACCTCTCAAAGTATTTGACACTTTTTCTTGTCATCCTGTATTGTTAATGATTGAATTCTCTTTTATGTTCACTGCGGTGTTTAACAAACTAATGAAAAGACTATTACAATATGCACTCTACTAATACAAATGGATTCAGTGTACCACAAATAACCTTATTTAAGTAAAACATAAGGTACTTCTAACTACAAACTGCCTATATCGTCACGAATTAGTAAGGTATTAGCCACTCTGGACTTCTAAACGGTCTATGTGTACTTGTTGTCCAGGATCACTCTTACGTAATAAGAAAATGTGGCATTTCATGAACAAAATAAATAAGATTCCCTTATTGACATTTGATCTGGCTACCCGTACCTATGTCACAAAACGGCTAAAATTCCTGCCTTGATCGAGAATGGAACCGTAAGCCGAAATGGTTTTTATTTTACAGGCGATCACGTTACATCAGAGCTAGCGACTAGCTTTTGCTTCACTTCCGCGGTGGCGGTTAGAACAGATTAATGGCAACGTAAAAGACGAGATAGTTGCAATTTTCACGTGGAACGATTTTCCTGAACTCGAAACGATAAACTAATGTCCTTATTTCACACCTTGTGTAAAAATCACTCACATTATTCAATGAAAACCGTAAAAATACACAAAGTGCATTTTGCAGAATAATTCTCTCATAGAGGACGTAGTTCGTCGGTCACAGATTTTCCAGACATATCGTACGTTGTTACCAAGATTCAAGAAGAATACCAGCCCATATATAGCTGGGACAGGCTGGGAAGTGAGCACAGCGTGTGTGTAGAAGGGGCCTTAATACCACTGAAAACTAAGAAGGTCATTCATAAGAGGCGATTCACATGTTTGGAGCAACTCCGGTATTTACACAACAAACATTATGAGTTGGCAGCACATCAGTTATAATTTCAGACTCAGGAAACCCGTTTCCCGGGATCGCTGTCGTTGGCACTGTCCCCAAAACAGGACCTTGCTAATAAAGAGACAACCACACAGAACTGTTTGCAAAATCTGAATATCCTTACGGAGACGTCGCTAACTTCGAACAACACAAAGTTCCGTACCAAAAAAATGCCACTGTGAAGGAAACCACATGCAATGACAGAAAATGGGGATAATTAATCCTTTGAAAATGAAACCACTGAACACATGCAGACCACGTTCGATTTCAGCTTTTGATAATACGTTATCAGAACGTAACAGGAAAAGGAAAACACTCACGGTAATGTCAAAAATAACTCATCCTCAACCAAAACTGTCATTTAGTCTACAAACAGTGAAAGTGTGACAAGTATCATGTACTCGTTATGAGTACAATATATCCGCTGCTGACGCATTGTCAATGATAGCGAAAAGCGCCTATGTCGGAGAGCTTTCCAGTGCGCAGTACATTTACGATAGAGCGAGCCCGTGATAACAACAGGTTCACCAAGATAAACATGGCGCTGAGATTCTGCGCATTGCCTGCGCACAGTGTTATTAATGTAGCTGATGACGTGTTCGTATGAACGACGCCTCTGGGCTACCACAGTATTAACATGTGAATCACTGAGTAGCAATGCGACGTGATAGATTGACAGCCGGTTGTAGAACTTTCCTAAGCTATCCACATGCTGCTGATACACAACGACAAATTACCACTATGTCGGATTATAGCCCAGACTAAATTTTTGCCTGTGAAAGAATTGATCAACACTGGGTGAACAGCATCAACGTCCCTGCACCCTCCTATTATACGCCAATCAATCGCAGAAAGCTATTCTATGCTTGTATTTTTTTGCTAACGACATAATTTCTTTCGCAGCAGACTGTTACCCCGTTGCAAAGGCGAGAAACGGGTGTTACCGCCTGCCACAACATCATCCATGCCCACTCCCTTCCCCACCCACAGCATCCATTGTGAATGACTCATAACTTATGACACTGAACGAAGATTTATAACTACAGGATGATTCGGCAATGGTGGTATAAACTTTCAGGGATGATAGAGAAGAATAAATATATCAATCTGAAGTAAGGGGCCCTGGTCCGTAACCGACTGGGGCAAAATTTTATAAGCGAAGACCATTCTAATGCCTCTGACAACAGTCCTCTTGTGCTGCAAGCTCTTTGCTTTCAATCTTTTGAGAGGAGGTAGTATGAACCAAAATAGACAAAGATGTCCAATAAACATGGACTCTAAAGTCAGCACTATGAGCGCTAGTTCATCTTTGCTGCTGCGAAACACCACTTTTTCACTGAACAAGTGCTCAGTAGCTCTTAAGGTATGCATGTTAAGGCCCATACTTGCTAGCCCATTTCTCCTTGTTTTGATCCATACTTCTTCGTCCTAGAACGTGGAAAGAAAAGAGCTTGCAGTAGAAGAGGTCCAATGTTAGTGGCATGAAAACGAGTTTCGCTTACAACTTTCGGCGCGGTTGTATCACGTCCAGAGTTCCTTATGTCAGATTGATACATTTACACTTCCCCACCACACCTGATTGTTTGTAACAACTTCACGGACTCTCCCTGTATATTGACTTGCTTCTTATTGTCAGCTCTTTTGACTGGTTATTCTGCCGTTGCTCTGAAGATACGAAGATTCGAATACTGCTTAATGCGAACATCCGATGATTCCATCGTTCCAACTACATCAAAATAGTGCAAATAAGTGACATAAAAGCTGCTATGAACTAATAATTAATAAATAGTGAATATTTGGCAATCTCCATCAGACATCTGACGATTATGAAAGGTTACTTTCTTTACTTACACTGCACTGCAGTACGAAATCAAAGGTTTCGTAAGATCCCATTATTTAAATTCGTTGCGGCCGTTTTAAGTTAAAGCAGAGGAATAAGAAAAACATCTGACTTTAAATACACATTTGCAGCGGGATTTGTATGTATGGCTAAAGGTGCAGTAGCACACATCCAATGTGGCATGAAAATGTGAACGTTTTCCCATTGCTGTGGTAGAGGCTAAGGCAGAAAGAATCAGATTTTATCAAAGAGTAAATAATGAGTGACTTTGTGATTTACTCGTAAAGTAACCTTCTTGCGCTCGAAAACTTACAGTTTGAAACCCACTGCCAGTTACTGCGCTTGGCGTGTCCAGATTATTTAATCACAATTACAAGTACCTATCCCCACGAACCATGGACCTTGCCGTTGGTGGGTAGGCTAGCGTGCCTCAGCGATACAGATGGCCGTACCGTAGGTGCAACCACAACGGAGGTGTATCTGTTGAGAGCCAGACAAACGTATGGTTCCTGAAGAGGGGCAGCAGCCTTATAGTAGTTGCAGGGGCAACAGTCTGGATGATTGACTGATCTGGCCTTCTAACACTAACCAAAACTGCCTTACTGTGCTGATACTGCGAAAGGCTGAAAGCAAGGGGAAACTACAGCCGTAATTTTTCCCGAGAGCATGCATCTTTACAGTATGGTTAATGATGATGGCGTCCTCTTGGGTAACATATTGCGGAGGTAAAATAGTCCCCCATTCGGATCTCCCGGCGGTGACTACTCAAGAGGACGTCGTTATCGGTAGAAATAAAACTGGCGTTCTACGGATCGGAGCGGGGAATGTCAGATTCCTTAATCGGGCAGGTAGGTTAGAAAATTTAAAAAGGGAAATGGATAGGTTGAAATTAGATATAGTGGGAATTAGTGAAGTTCGGTGGCAGGAGGAACAAGACTTGTGGTCAGGTGAATAAAGGGTTATAAATACAAAATCAAATAAGGGTAATGCAGCAGTAGGTTAAATAATGAATAAAAAAATAGGAGTGCGGGTAAGGTACTACAAACAACATGGTGAACGCATTATTGTGGCCAAGATAGATACAAACCCCATGCCTACTACAGTATTACAAGTTTATATGACAACTGGCTCTGCAGATGATGAAGAAATTGATGAAATGTATGACGAGATAAAGGAAAATATTCTGGTAGTAAAGGGAGACGAAAATTTAATAGTCATGGGGGACTGGAATTCGAGTGTAGGAAAAGGGAGAGAAGGAAACATAGTAGGTGAATATGGATTGGGGCTAAGAAATGAAAGAGGAAGCCGCCTGTTAGAATTTTGCACAGAGCATAACTTAATCATAGCTAACACTTCGTTCAAGAATCATGAAAGAAGGTTGTATACATGGAAGAATCCTGGAGTTACTAGAAGGTATCAGACACGTTATATAATGGTAAGACAGAGATTTAGGAACCAGGTTTTAAATTTCAGACATTTCCAGGGGCAGAAGTTTACTCTGACCACAATCTACTGGTTATGATCTGTAGATTAAAACTGAATAAATTGCAAAAAGGTGGGAATTTAAGGAGATGGGACCTGGATAAACTGAGTAAACCAGAGGTTGTTCAGAGTTTCAGAGAGAGCATAAGGAAACAATTGCAAGAAATGGGGGAAAGAAATACAGTAGAAGAAGAATGGGTAGCTCTGAGGGATGAAGTAGTGAAGGCAGCAGAGGATCAAGTAGTTAAAAACAAAAAGGCTAGTAGAAATCCTTGGGTAACAGAAGAAATATTGATGAAAGGAGGAAATATAAAAACGCAGTAAATGAAACAGGCAAAAAGGAATACAAACGTCTCAAAAATGAGATCGACAGGAAGTGCAAAATGGCTAATCAGGGATGGCTAGAGGACAAATGTAAGGATGTAGACGCTTGTCTCACTAGGAGTAAGATAGATACTGCCTACAGGAAAATTAAAGAGACCTTTGGAGATAAGAGAACCAATTGTATGAATATCAAGAACTCAGATTGAAACCCAATTCTAAGCAAAGAAGGGAAAGCAGAAAGGTGGAATGAGTGTATGGAGGGTCTATACAAGGGCGATGTACTTGAGGACAATATTATGGAAATGGAAGAGGATGTGGATCAAGATAAAATGGGAGATGATACTGCGTTTGACAGATCACTGAAAGACCTGAGTCGGAACAAGGCCCCGGAAGTAAACAACATTCCTTTGGAACTACTGACGGCCTTGGGAGAGCCAGTCCTGACAAAACTCTACTATCTGGTGAGCAAGATGTATGGGAGGCGAAATACCCTCGGACTTCAAGAAGAATATAATACACTCCTGGAAATGGAAAAAAGAACACATTGACACCGGTGTGTCAGACCCACCATACTTTCTCCGGACACTGCGAGAGGGCAGTACAAGCAATGATCACACGCACGGCACAGCGGACACACCAGGAACCGCGGTGTTGGCCGTCGAATGGCGCTAGCTGCGCAGCATTTGTGCACCGCCGCCGTCAGTGTCAGCCAGTTTGCCGTGGCATACGGAGCTCCATCGCAGTCTTTAACACTGGTAGCATGCCGCGACAGCGTGGACGTGAACCGTATGTGCAGTTGACGGACTTTGAGCGAAGGCGTACAGTGGGCATGCGGGAGGCCAGGTGCACGTACCGCCGAATTGCTCAACACGTGGGGCGTGAGGTCTCCACAGTACATCGATGTTGTCGCCAGTGGTCGGCGGATGGTGCATGTGCCCGTCGACCTGGGACCGGACCGCAGCGACGCACGGATGCACGCCAAGACCGTAGGATCCTACGCAGGGCCGTAGGGGACCGCACCGCCACTTCCCAGCAAATTAGGGACACTGTTACTCCTGGGGTATCGGTGAGGACCATTCGCAACCGTCTCCATGAAGCTGGGCTACGGTCCCGCACACCGTTAGGCCGTCTTCCGCTCACGCCCCAACATCGTGCAGCCCGCCTCCAGTGGTGTCGCGACAGGCGTGAATGGAGGGACGAATGGAGACGTGTCTTCTTCAGCGATGAGAGTCGCTTCTGCCTTGGTGCCAATGATGGTCGTATGCGTGTTTGGCGCCGTGCAGGTGAGCGCCACAATCAGGACTGCATACGACCGAGGCACACAGGGCCAACAACCGGCATCATGGTGTGGGGAGCGATCTCCTACACTGGCCGTACACCTCTGGTGACCGTCGAGGGGACACTGAATAGTGCACGGTACATCCAAACCGTCATCGAACCCATCGTTCTACCATTCCTAGACCGGCAAGGGAACTTGCTGTTCCAACAGGACAATGCACGTCCGCATGTATCCCGTGCCACCCAACTTGCTCTAGAAGGTGTATGTCAACTACCCTGGCCAGCAAGATCTCCGGATCTGTCCCCCACTGAGCATGTTTGGGTCTGGATGAAGCGTCGTCTCACGCGGTCTGCACGTCCAGCACGAACGCTGGTCCAACTGAGGCGCCAGGTGGAAATGGCATGGCAAGCCGTTCCACAGGACTACATCCAGCATCTCTACGATCGTCTCCATGGGAGAATAGCAGCCTGCATTGCTGCGAAAGGTGGATATACACTGTACTAGTGCCGACATTGTGCATGTTCTGTTGCCTGTGTCTATGTGCCTGTGGTTCTGTCAGTGTGATCTTGTGATGTATCTGACCCCAGGAATGTGTCAATAAAGTTTCCCCTTCCTGGGACAATGAATTCACGGTGTTCTTATTTCGATTTCCAGGAGTGTAATTCCAATCCCAAAGAAAGCCGGTGTTGACACATGTGAAAATTACCGAACTATCAGTTTAATAAGTCACAGCTAGATTGCACAGGATAGAGTAGCATGGAGAGCTGCATCAAACCAGTCTCAGGACTGAAGACCACAACAACAACAACATGTCACAGCTGCAAAATACTAACACGAATTCTTTACAGACGAATGGAAAAGCTAGTTGAAGCCGACCTGGGGGAAGATCAGTTTGGATTCCGAAGAAATGTTGGAACACGTAAGGCAATACTGACCTTACGACTTATCTTAGATGAAAGAATAAAAAAAGCCAAACCTACGTTTGTAGCATTTGTAGACTTAGAGAAAGCTTTCGACAATGTTGACTGGAATACTCTCTTTCAAATTCTAAAGATGACAGGGGTAAAATACAGGGAGCGAAAGCCTATTTACAATTTGTTCAGAAAGCAGTTGGCAGTTGTAAGAGTCGAGGGACATGAAAGGGAAGCAGTGGTTGGGAAGGGAGTAAGACAGGGTTGTAACCTCCCCCCGATATTATTCAATCTGTATATTGAGCAAACAGTGAAGGAAACAAAAGAAAAATCGGGTTGGGTATTAAAATCCATGGAGAAGAAATAAAACTTTGAGGTTCGCCGATGACATTGTAATTCTGTCAGAGACAGCAAAGGACTTGGAAGATCAGTTGAACGGAATAGACAGTGTCTTGAAAGGAGAATATAAAATGAACATCAACAAAAGCAAAACAAAGATAATGGGATGTAGTCGAATTAAGTTGGGTGATGCTGAGGGAATTAGATTAGGAAATGAGACAATTAAAGTAGTAAAGGATTTTTACTATTTGGGGAGCAAAATAACTGATGAATGGTCGAAGTAGAGACGATATCAAATTTAGACTGGCAATGGCAAGGAAAGCGTTTCTGAAGAAGAGAAATTTGTTAACATCGAGTATAGATTTAAGTGTCAGAAAGTCGTTTCTGAAAGTATTTGTAGGGAGTGTAGCCATGTATGGAAGTGAAACATGGACGATAAATAGTTTGGACAAGAAGAGAATAGAAACTTTTGAAATATGGTGCTACAAAAGAATGCTGAAGATTAGATGGGTTGATCACATAACTAATGAGGAGGTATTGAATAGAATTGGGGAGGAGTTTGTGTCACAAAGTGACAAGATGAAGGGACCGTTTTTTAGGACATGTTCGCACGCATCGAGGGATCACAAATTTAGCATTGGAGGGCAGCGTGGAGGGTAAAAATCGTAGAGGGATTCCAAGAGATGAATACACTAAGCAGAAGGATGTAGGTTGCAGTAAGTACTTTGAGATGAAGAAGCTTGCACAGGATAGAGTAGCATGGAGAACTGCATCAAACCAGTCTCAGGACTGAAGACAACAGCAGCAGCAATTACAAGTAAATATCTAATGGACCTATTAGGATAACACAGATCCAGTCATGGATGTCCGTCAACTATCTCTAGGTTACCAAACATTTTCTGGATGGCAGTTTGTATATAATACACTCCTGGAAATGGAAAAAAGAACACATTGACACCGGTGTGTCAGACCCACCATACTTGCTCCGGACACTGCGGGAGGGCTGTACAAACAATGATCACACGCACGACACAGCGGACACACCAGGAACCGCGGTGTTGGCCGTCGAATGGCCCTAGCTGCGCAGCATTTGTGCACCGCCGCCGTCAGTGTCAGCCAGTTTGCCGTGGCATACGGAGCTCCATCGCAATCTTTAACACTGGTAGCATGCCGCGACAGCGTGGACGTCAACCGTATGTGCAGTTGACGGACTTTGAGCGAGGGTTTATAGTGGGCATGCGGGAGGCCAGGTGCACGTACCGCCGAATTGCTCAACACGTGGGGCGTGAGGTCTTCACAGTACATCGATGTTGTCGCCAGTGGTCGGCGGAAGGTGCACGTGCCCGTCGACCTGGGACCGGACCGCAGCGACGCACGGATGCACGCCAAGACCATAGGATCCTACGCGGTGCTGTAGGGGACCGCACCGCCACTTCCCAGCAAATTAGGGATACTGTTGCTCCTGGGGTATCGGCGAGGACCATTCGCAACCGTCTCCATGAAGCTGGGCTACGGTCCCGCACACCGTTAGGCCGTCTTCTGCTCACACCCCAACATCGTGCAGCCCGCCTCCAGTGGTGTCGCGATAGGCGTGAATGGAGGGACGAATGGAGACGTGTCGTCTTCAGCTATGAGAGTCTCTTCTGTCTTGGTGCCAATGATGGTCGTATGCGTGTTTGGCGCCGTGCAGGTGAGCGCCACAATCAGGACTGCATACGACTGAGGCACACAGGGCCAACACCCGGCATCATGGTGTGGGGAGCGATCTCCTACACTGGCCATACACCTCTGGTGATCGTCGACGGGACACTGAATAGTTCACGGTACATCCAAACCGTCATCGAACCCATCGTTCTACCATTCCGAGACCGGCAAGGGAACTTGCTGTTCCAACAGGACAATGCACGTCCGCATGTATCCCGGGCCACCCAACGTGCTCTAGAAGGTGTAAGTCAACTACCCTGGCCAGCAAGATCTCCGGATCTGACCCCCATTGAGCATGTTTGGGACTGGATGAAGCGTCGTCTCACGCGGTCTGCACGTCCAGCACGAACACTGGTCCAACTGAGGCGCCAGGTGGAAATGGCATGGCAAGCCGTTCCACAGGACTACATCCAGCATCTCTACGATCGTCTCCATGGGAGAATAGTAGCCTGCATTGCTGCGAAAGGTGGATATACACTGTACTAGTGACGACATTGTGCATGCTCTGTTGCCTGTGTCTATGTGCCTGTGGTTCTGTCAGTGTGATCATGTGATGTATCTGACCCCAGGAATGTGTCAATAAAGTTTCCCCTTCCTGGGACAATGAATTCACGATGTTCTTATTTCAATTTCCAGGAGTGTAGTTGAGACAATACAGGAGACTTGCAAACATTTAGCTTGTTATCTGTGTAATAACACTTTAACGGCATCCTTTTCTTAGTCACTGTTTTGTGATGGCGATAACCCATGCTCACTTACATGTGAATCAGAATGAAGCTCCTAGCTATTCAAATAACTAAAGGTCAGTATATTTCAGAGCACTGGAATCAGGACTTTAGCGAACTAATTACTTAACTAACTGTAACATGCAAGTGTAATACCTGTGTACTCATTGTCGTTGCTGTTGCAAAACTGACAGTGATATTTGTCGAGCAATTGTCGACAGAATTGATATACTCCCATGCTCATTAATTTAGGATAATGGCAGAATGTAGTGCCACAACGTGGCACTACACAAATCTGGCGCAAATAGCATAAGAACATAGGGAACACACTCGACACAGATCTGTAAGTTCACGATATTGATGATAAGTTGAGAAAACCGTCCCGAAACACATGTACTACAAAACGCCCCTGTTTCCTGCGCATCTACTCCAACATCAATACGGGATATGATCACCATGCACACGTACACAGGTTGGCATACTCTGGATTAGGTGGTAGAGCAGCTGCTGGGGTATAGGCTCCGATTCTTGCAGATGTGCAGCGATACGTCGACCGAGCATACCAGACGTGCTCGATGGGGTTTACGTCTGGAGAACAGGGAGGCCACTCCATTCGCCTGATATCTTCTGTTTCAAGGTACTCCTTCACGATGGCAGCTCGGTGATGCCATGCGTTATCATCCATCAGGAGGAATGTGGGACTCACTGCATCCCTGAAAAGGCTGACATACTGGTGCAAAATGACGTCCCGAAACACGTGACCATTTACAGTTCCTCTGTCAAAGACATGCAGGGGTGCACGTGCACCAATCATAATTCCAACCCACACCATTAAACCACGACCTCCATATAGGTCACTTTCAAGGGAGTTTCGGTGTTGGTATCTGGTTCCTGGTTCACGCCAGATGAATACCCAGCGAAAATCACTGTTCAGACTCGTCCGCAGACCTAACCTGGGACCACTGTTCCAATGACCGTGTACTATGTTCTTGACACCAGTCTTTACGGGCTCTCCTGTGACCAGGGCTCAGTGGAATGCACCTTGCCAGTCTCTGGGCGGATAAACCGTGTCTGTTCAGTGTGTCTGGACGCAACTGTCCCAGTGGCTGCGGTAAGGTCCCGAGCAAGGCTACCTGCAGTACTCCGTGGCCTTCTGTGGGTACTGATGGTGAGATATCGGTCTTCTTGTGGTGTTGTACACTGTGGACCTCCCGTACTGTAGGGCCTGGACACGTTTCCTGTCTGCTGGAATCGTTGCCATAACTTCATATCACACTTTGTGGCACACGGAGGACCCGTGCTACGAACTGCTGTGCTTGACCAGCCTCCAGTCTCCCTAGTATTCTGCCCCTCATAACGTCATCAGTATGTATTCTTTGAGCCATTTTCAACACAAAGTCACCATTGGCACGTCTGAAAACGTCTGCACAGTTATTCGGTGCACCGTACTCTGACACGTACCAACGCACCTGTGCGTACGTCGACTGCTGCCAGCGCCATCGTGCGACGACTGCAGATCAGATGCATCGCATGGTCGTACAGTGAGGTGATTTAAACCCACAAACCGCCCACCAGAGCGTTGTTTCACACTGTATCAGCATTATCCTTAATTTATGAGCATGAGTGTATTTACACAAGAATGGACTTGGTGCGTGCTTGGTGCTAGCGAGGCAGGTATTTCGCATATCAGACTTTGCAGATTTGCGGGTGCTTCCCTTCAAATGTTGGAAGGTTTTGGTTCCACTCAGTGATTGCTCTTGAGAGGAATGTAGGCCTGGCGTTTCTTGTGGCACATCAGTGCATAGTGAGAGCTACCTTGCGGGACAGGTTGAGTGAGATAGATAGAGCTTAATCAGAGTTGTTGCTCATATGAAACGACGAAGCCACCATGCTATCTTTAAGTAAGTACTCAGCGCTAGATTAAGAGCGACACCACTAACGTCATTCAAAGTAGGTGAACAACAGAACACCACTATATTCATTGAGCAACCACAGCATTCTAATCATATAGCTGTTGCTATCATCTACTAGCAATGATTAAAACATGACTACTCTCCACGTATTTCTCGGCTGTTTGTAGTTTGGTCTTTGTCAATTCCTGATAATTGCACAGTAATGGTTCCTTTTGCTGTCAGAAGAGAATTCACACGAGAATTATCGAAGAGCAATAATTAGAACACTACTGTAGTTCTCCATTTTAATGTGGGTATTCATCTGGCGTGAACCAGGAACCAGATACCAACACCAAAACTCCCTTGAAAGGGACCTATATGGAGGTCGTGGTTTAATGGTGTGGGTTGGAATTATGATTGGTGCACGTGCACCCCTGCATGTCTTTGACAGAGGAACTGTAAATGGTCACGTGTTTCGGGACGTCATTTTGCACCAGTATGTCAGCCTTTTCAGGGATGCAGTGAGTCCCACATTCCTCCTGATGGATGATAACGCATGGCATCACCGAGCTGCCATCGTGAAGGAGTACCTTGAAACAGAAGATATCAGGCGAATGGAGTGGCCTCCCTGTTCTCCAGACGTAAACCCCATCGAGCACGTCTGGTATGCTCGGTCGACGTATCGCTGCACATCTGCAAGAATCGGAGCCTATACCCCAGCAGCTGCTCTACCACCTAATCCAGAGTATGCCAACCTGTGTACGTGTGCATGGTGATCATATCCCGTATTGATGTTGGAGTAGATGCGCAGGAAACAGGGGCGTTTTGTAGTACATGTGTTTCGGGACGGTTTTCTCAACTTATCATCAATATCGTGAACTTACAGATCTGTGTCGAGTGTGTTCCCTATGTTCTTATGCTATTTGCGCCAGATTTGTGTAGTGCCACGTTGTGGCACTACATTCTGCCATTATCCTAAATTAATGAGCATGGGAGTATATCAATTCTGTCGACAATTGCTCGACAAATATCACTGTCAGTTTTGCAACAGCAACGACAATGAGTACACAGGTATTACACTTGCATGTTACAGTTAGTTAAGTAATTAGTTCGCTAAAGTCCTGATTCCAGTGTTCTGAAATATACTGACCTTTAGTTATTTGAATAGCTAGGAGCTTCATTCTGATTCACATGTAAGTGAGCATGGGTTATCGCCATCACAAAACAGTGACTAAGAAAAGGATGCCGTTAAAGTGTTATTACACAGATAACAAGCTAAATGTTTGCAAGTCTCCTGTATTGTCTCAACTACACTCCTGGAAATTGAAATAAGAACATCGTGAATTCATTGTCCCAGGAAGGGGAAACTTTATTGACACATTCCTGGGGTCAGATACATCACATGATCACACTGACAGAACCACAGGCACATAGACACAAGCAACAGAGCATGCACAATATCGTCACTAGTACAGTGTATATCCACCTTTCGCAGCAATGCAGGCTACTATTCTCCCATGGAGACGATCGTAGAGATGCTGGATGTAGTCCTGTGGAACGGCTTGCCATGCCATTTCCACCTGGCGCCTCAGTTGGACCAGTGTTCGTGCTGGACGTGCAGACCGCGTGAGACGACGCTTCATCCAGTCCCAAACATGCTCAATGGGGGTCAGATCCGGAGATCTTGCTGGCCAGGGTAGTTGACTTACACCTTCTAGAGCACGTTGGGTGGCCCGGGATACATGCGGACGTGCATTGTCCTGTTGGAACAGCAAGTTCCTTTGCCGGTCTCGGAATGGTAGAACGATGGGTTCGATGACGGTTTGGATGTACCGTGCACTATTCAGTGTCCCGTCGACGATCACCAGAGGTGTATGGCCAGTGTAGGAGATCGCTCCCCACACCATGATGCCGGGTGTTGGCCCTGTGTGCCTCAGTCGTATGCAGTCCTGATTGTGGCGCTCACCTGCACGGCGCCAAACACGCATACGACCATCATTGGCACCAAGACAGAAGCGACTCTCATAGCTGAAGACGACACGTCTCCATTCGTCCCTCCATTCACGCCTATCGCGACACCACTGGAGGCGGGCTGCACGATGTTGGGGTGTGAGCAGAAGACGGCCTAACGGTGTGCGGGACCGTAGCCCAGCTTCATGGAGACGGTTGCGAATGGTCCTCGCCGATACCCCAGGAGCAACAGTATCCCTAATTTGCTGGGAAGTGGCGGTGCGGTCCCCTACGGCACTGCGTAGGATCCTATGGTCTTGGCGTGCATCCGTGCGTCGCTGCGGTCCGGTCCCAGTTCGACGGGCACGTGCACCTTCCGCCGACCACTGGCGACAACATCGATGTACTGTGAAGACCTCACGCCCCACGTGTTTAGCAATTCGGCGGTACGTGCACCCGGCCTCCCGCATGCCCACTATACGCCCTCGCTCAAAGTCCGTCAACTGCACATACGGTTGACGTCCACGCTGTCGCGGCATGCTACCAGTGTTAAAGATTGCGATGGAGCTCCGTATGCCACGGCAAACTGGCTGACACTGACGGCGGCGGTGCACAAATGCTGCGCAGCTAGGGCCATTCGACGGCCAACACCGCGGTTCCTGGTGTGTCCGCTGTGTCGTGCGTGTGATCATTGTTTGTACAGCCCTCCCGCAGTGTGCGGAGCAAGTATGGTGGGTCTGACACACCGGTGTCAATGTGTTCTTTTTTCCATTTCCAGGGGTGTATTATATACAAACTGCCATCCAGAAAATGTTTGGTAACCCAGAGATAGTTGACGGACATCCATGACTGGATCTGTGTCATCCTAATAGGTCCACTAGATATTTACTTGTAATTGCTGCTGCTGTTGTCTTCAGTCCTGAGACTGGTTTGATGCAGTTCTCCATGCTACTCTATCCTGTGCAAGCTTCTTCATCTCAAAGTACTTACTGCAACCTACATCCTTCTGCTTAGTGTATTCATCTCTTGGTATCCCTCTACGATTTTTACCCTCCACGCTGTCCTCCAATGCTAAATTTGTGATCCCTCGATGCCTGCGAACATGTCCTACCAAACGGTCCCTTCATCTTGTCACTTTGTGCCACAAACTCCTCCCCAATTCTATTCAATACCTCCTCATTAGTTATGTGATCAACCCATCTAATCTTCAGCATTCTTTTGTAGCACCATATTTCAAAAGTTTCTATTCTCTTCTTGTCCAAACTATTTATCGTCCATGTTTCACTTCCATACATGGCTACACTCCCTACAAATACTTTCAGAAACGACTTTCTGACACTTAAATCTATACTCGATGTTAACAAATTTCTCTTCTTCAGAAACGCTTTCCTTGCCATTGCCAGTCTACATTTGATATCGTCTCTACTTCGACCATTCATCAGTTATTTTGCTCCCCAAATAGCAAAACTCCTTTACTACTTTAATTGTCTCATTTCCTAATCTAATTCCCTCAGCATCACCCAACTTAATTCGACTACATCCCATTATCTTTGTTTTGCTTTTGTTGATGTTCATTTTATATTCTCCTTTCAAGACACTGTCTATTCCGTTCAACTGATCTTCCAAGTCCTTTGCTGTCTCTGACAGAATTACAATGTCATCGGCGAACCTCAAAGTTTTATTTCTTCTCCATGGATTTTAATACCCAACCCGATTTTTCTTTTGTTTCCTTCACTGTTTGCTCAATATACAGATTGAATAATATCGGGGGGAGGTTACAACCCTGTCTTACTCCCTTCCCAACCACTGCTTCCCTTTCATGTCCCTCGACTCTTACAACTGCCAACTGCTTTCTGAACAAATTGTAAATAGGCTTTCGGTCCCTGTATTTTACCCCTGTCATCTTTAGAATTTGAAAGAGAGTATTCCAGTCAACATTGTCGAAAGCTTTCTCTAAGTCTACAAATGCTACAAACGTAGGTTTGGCTTTTTTTATTCTTTCATCTAAGATAAGTCGTAAGGTCAGTATTGCCTTACGTGTTCCAACATTTCTGCGGAATCCAAACTGATCTTCCCCCAGGTCGGCTTCAACTAGCTTTTCCATTCGTCTGTAAAGAATTCGTGTTAGTATTTTGCAGCTGTGACTTGTTGTTGTTGTTGTGGTCTTCAGTCCTGAGACTGGTTTGATGCAGCTCTCCATGCTACTCTATCCTGTGCAATCTAGCTGTGACTTATTAAACTGATAGTTCGGTAATTTTCACATGTGAAACACCGGCTTTCTTTGGGATTGGAATTACACTCCTGGAAATCGAAATACGAACACCGTGAATTCATTGTCCCAGGAAGGGGAAACTTTATTGACACATTCCTGGGGTCAGATACATCACAAGATCACACTGACAGAACCACAGGCATATAGACACAGGCAACAGTACATGCACAATGTCGGCACTAGTACAGTGTATATCCACCTTTTTCGCAGCAATGCAGGCTGCTATTCTCCCATGGAGACGATCGTAGAGATGCTGGATGTAGTCCTGTGGAACGGCTTGCCATGCCATTTCCACCTGGCGCCTCAGTTGGACCAGCGTTCGTGCTGGACGTGCAGACCGCGTGAGACGACGCTTCATCCAGTCCCAAACATGCTCAATGGGGGACAGATCCGGAGATCTTGCTGGCCAGGGTAGTTAACATACACCTTCTAGAGCAAGTTGGGTGGCACGGGATACATGCGGACGTGCATTGTCCTGTTGGAACAGCAAGTTCCCTTGCCGGTCTAGGAATGGTAGAACGATGGATTCGATGACGGTTTGGATGTACCGTGCACTATTCAGTGTCCCCTCGACGATCACCAGAGGTGTACGGCCAGTGTAGGAGATCGCTCCCCACACCATGATGCCGGTTGTTGGCCCTGTGTGCCTCGGTCGTATGCAGTCCTGATTGTGGCGCTCACCTGCACGGCGCCAAACACGCATACGACCATCATTGGCACCAAGGCAGAAGCGACTCTCATCGCTGAAGAAGACACGTCTCCATTCGTCCCTCCATTCACGCCTGTCGCGACACCACTGGAGGCGGGCTGCACGATGTTGGGGCGTGAGCGGAAGACGGCCTAACGGTGTGCGGGACCGTAGCCCAGCTTCATGGAGACGGTTGCGAATGGTCCTCACCGATACCCCAGGAGTAACGGTGTCCCTAATTTGGTGGGAAGTGGCGGTGCGGTCCCCTACGGCCCTGCGTAGGATCCTACGGTCTTGGCGTGCATCCGTGCGTCGCTGCGGTCCGGCCCCAGGTCGACGGGCACATGCACCATCCGCCGACCACTGGCGACAACATCGATGTACTGTGGAGACCTCACGCCCCACGTGTTGAGCAATTCGGCGGTACGTCCACCCGGCCTCCCGCATGCCCACTGTACGCCCTCGCTCAAAGTCCGTCAACTGCACATACGGTTCACGTCCACGCTGTCGCGGCATGCTACCAGTGTTAAAGACTGCGATGGAGCTCCGTATGCCACGGCAAACTGGCTGACACTGACGGCGGCGGTGCACAAATGCTGCGCAGCTAGCGCCATTCGACGGCCAACACCGCGGTTCCTGGTGTGTCCGCTGTGCCGTGCGTGTGATCATTGCTTGTACTGCCCTCTCGCAGTGTCCGGAGCAAGTATGGTGGGTCTGACACACCGGTGTCAATGTGTTCTTTTTTCCATTTCCAGGAGTGTATTATATTCTTCTTGAAGTCCGAGGGTATTTCGCCTCCCATACATCTTGCTCACCAGATAGTAGAGTTTTGTCAGGACTGGCTCTCCCAAGGCCGTCAGTAGTTCCAAAGGAATGTTGTTTACTTTCGGGGCCTTGTTCCGACTCAGGTCTTTCAATGATCTGTCAAACGCAGTATCATCTCCCATTTTATCTTGATCCACATCCTCTTCCATTTCCATAATATTGTCCTCAAGTACATCGCCCTTGTATAGACCCTCCATACACTCATTCCACCTTTCTGCTTTCCCTTCTTTGCTTAGAATTGGGTTTCAATCTGAGTTCTTGATATTCATACAATTGGTTCTCTTATCTCCAAAGGTCTCTTTAATTTTCCTGTAGGCAGTATCTATCTTACTCCTAGTGAGACAAGCGTCTACATCCTTACATTTGTCCTCTAGCCATCCCTGATTAGCCATTTTGCACTTCCTGTCGATCTCATTTTTGAGACGTTTGTATTCCTTTTTGCCTGTTTCATTTACTGCGTTTTTATATTTCCTCCTTTCATCAATATTTCTTCTGTTACCCAAGGATTTCTACTAGCCTTTTTGTTTTTAACTACTTGATCCTCTGCTGCCTTCACTACTTCATCCCTCAGAGCTACCCATTCTTCTTCTACTGTATTTCTTTCCCCCATTTCTTGCAATTGTTTCCTTATGCTCTCTCTGAAACTCTGAACAACCTCTGGTTTACTCAGTTTATCCAGGTCCCATCTCCTTAAATTCCCACCTTTTTGCAATTTATTCAGTTTTAATCTACAGATCATAACCAGTAGATTGTGGTCAGAGTAAACTTCTGCCCCTGGAAATGTCTGAAATTTAAAACCTGGTTCCTAAATCTCTGTCTTACCATTATATAACGTGTCTGATACCTTCTAGTAACTCCAGGATTCTTCCATGTATACAACCTTCTTTCATGATTCTTGAACGAAGTGTTAGCTATGATTAAGTTATGCTCTGTGCAAAATTCTAACAGGCGGCTTCCTCTTTCATTTCTTAGCCCCAATCCATATTCACCTACTATGTTTCCTTCTCTCCCTTTTCCTACACTCGAATTCCAGTCCCCCATGACTATTAAATTTTCGTCTCCCTTTACTACCAGAATATTTTCCTTTATCTCGTCATACATTTCATCAATTTCTTCATCATCTGCAGAGCCAGTTGTCATATAAACTTGTAATACTGTAGTAGGCATGGGGTTTGTATCTATCTTGGCCACAATAATGCGTTCACCATGTTGTTTGTAGTACCTTACCCGCACTCCTATTTTTTTATTCATTATTTAACCTACTGCTGCATTACCCTTATTTGATTTTGTATTTATAACCCTTTATTCACCTGACCACAAGTCTTGTTCCTCCTGCCACCGAACTTCACTAATTCCCACTATATCTAATTTCAACCTATCCATTTCCCTTTTTAAATTTTCTAACCTACCTGCCCGATTAAGGAATCTGACATTCCCCGCTCCGATCCGTAGAACGCCAGTTTTATTTCTACCGATAACGACGTCCTCTTGAGTAGTCACCGCCGGGAGATCCGAATGGGGGACTATTTTACCTCCGCAATATGTTACCCAAGAGGACGCCATCATCATTAACCATACTGTAAAGATGCATGCTCTCGGGAAAAATTACGGCTGTAGTTTCCCCTTGCTTTCAGCCTTTCGCAGTATCAGCACAGTAAGGCAGTTTTGGTTAGTGTTAGAAGGCCAGATCAGTCAATCATCCAGACTGTTGCCCCTGCAACTACTATAAGGCTGCTGCCCCTCTTCAGGAACCATACGTTTGTCTGGCTCTCAACAGATACACCTCCGTTGTGGTTGCACCTACGGTACGGCCATCTGTATCGCTGAGGCACGCTAGCCTACCCACCAACGGCAAGGTCCATGGTTCGTGGGGATAGGTACTTGTAATTGTGATTAAATAATCTGGACACGCCAAGCGCAGTAACTGGCAGTGGGTTTCAAACTGTAAGTTTTCGAGCGCAAGAAGGTTACTTTACGAGTAAATCACAAAGTCACTCATTATTTACTCTTTGATAAAATCTGATTCTTTCTGCCTTAGCCTCTACCACAGCAATGGGAAAACGTTCGCATTTTCATGCCACATTGGATGTGTGCTACTGCACCTTTAGCCATACATACAAATCCCGCTGCAAATGTGTATTTAAAGTCAGATGTTTTTCTTATTCCTCTGCTTTAACTTAAAACGGCCGCAACGAATTTAAATAATGGGATCTTACGAAACCTTTGATTTCGTACTGCAGTGCAGTGTAAGTAAAGAAAGTAACCTTTCATAATCGTCAGATGTCTGATGGAGATTGCCAAATATTCACTATTTATTAATTATTAGTTCATAGCAGCTTTTATGTCACTTATTTGCACTATTTTGATGTAGTTGGAACGATGGAATCATCGGATGTTCGCATTAAGCAGTATTCGAATCTTCGTATCTTCAGAGCAACGGCAGAATAACCAGTCAAAAGAGCTGACAATAAGAAGCAAGTCAATATACAGGGAGAGTCCGTGAAGTTGTTACAAACAATCAGGTGTGGTGGGGAAGTGTAAATGTATCAATCTGACATAAGGAACTCTGGACGTGATACAACCGCGCCGAAAGTTGTAAGCGAAACTCGTTTTCATGCCACTAACATTGGACCTCTTCTACTGCAAGCTCTTTTCTTTCCACGTTCTAGGACGAAGAAGTATGGATCAAAACAAGGAGAAATGGGCTAGCAAGTATGGGCCTTAACATGCATACCTTAAGAGCTACTGAGCACTTGTTCAGTGAAAAAGTGGTGTTTCGCAGCAGCAAAGATGAACTAGCGCTCATAGTGCTGACTTTAGAGTCCATGTTTATTGGACATCTTTGTCTATTTTGGTTCATACTACCTCCTCTCAAAAGATTGAAAGCAAAGAGCTTGCAGCACAAGAGGACTGTTGTCAGAGGCATTAGAATGGTCTTCGCTTATAAAATTTTGCCCCAGTCGGTTACGGACCAGGGCCCCTTACTTCAGATTGATATATTTATTCTTCTCTATCATCCCTGAAAGTTTATACCACCATTGCCGAATCATCCTGTAGTTATAAATCTTCGTTCAGTGTCATAAGTTATGAGTCATTCACAATGGATGCTGTGGGTGGGGAAGGGAGTGGGCATGGATGATGTTGTGGCAGGCGGTAACACCCGTTTCTCGCCTTTGCAACGGGGGTAACAGTCTGCTGCGAAAGAAATTATGTCGTTAGCAAAAAAATACAAGCATAGAATAGCTTTCTGCGATTGATTGGCGTATAATAGGAGGGTGCAGGGACGTTGATGCTGTTCACCCAGTGTTGATCAATTCTTTCACAGGCAAAAATTTAGTCTGGGCTATAATCCGACATAGTGGTAATTTGTCGTTGTGTATCAGCAGCATGTGGATAGCTTAGGAAAGTTCTACAACCGGCTGTCAATCTATCACGTCGCATTGCTACTCAGTGATTCACATGTTAATACTGTGGTAGCCCAGAGGCGTCGTTCATACGAACACGTCATCAGCTACATTAATAACACTGTGCGCAGGCAATGCGCAGAATCTCAGCGCCATGTTTATCTTGGTGAACCTGTTGTTATCACGGGCTCGCTCTATCGTAAATGTACTGCGCACTGGAAAGCTCTCCGACATAGGCGCTTTTCGCTATCATTGACAATGCGTCAGCAGCGGATATATTGTACTCATAACGAGTACATGATACTTGTCACACTTTCACTGTTTGTAGACTAAATGACAGTTTTGGTTGAGGATGAGTTATTTTTGACATTACCGTGAGTGTTTTCCTTTTCCTGTTACGTTCTGATAACGTATTATCAAAAGCTGAAATCGAACGTGGTCTGCATGTGTTCAGTGGTTTCATTTTCAAAGGATTAATTATCCCCATTTTCTGTCATTGCATGTGGTTTCCTTCACAGTGGCATTTTTTTGGTACGGAACTTTGTGTTGTTCGAAGTTAGCGACGTCTCCGTAAGGATATTCAGATTTTGCAAACAGTTCTGTGTGGTTGTCTCTTTATTAGCAAGGTCCTGTTTTGGGGACAGTGCCAACGTCAGCGATCCCGGGAAACGGGTTTCCTGAGTCTGAAATTATAACTGATGTGCTGCCAACTCATAATGTTTGTTGTGTAAATACCGGAGTTGCTCCAAACATGTGAATCGCCTCTTATGAATGACCTTCTTAGTTTTCAGTGGTATTAAGGCCCCTTCTACACACACGCTGTGCTCACTTCCCAGCCTGTCCCAGCTATATATGGGCTGGTATTCTTCCTGAATCTTGGCAACAACGTACGATATGTCTGGAAAATCTGTGACCGACGAACTACGTCCTCTATGAGAGAATTATTCTGCAAAATGCACTTTGTGTATTTTTACGGTTTTCATTGAATAATGTGAGTGATTTTTACACAAGGTGTGAAATAAGGACATTAGTTTATCGTTTCGAGTTCAGGAAAATCGTTCCACGTGAAAATTGCAACTATCTCGTCTTTTACGTTGCCATTAATCTGTTCTAACCGCCACCGCGGAAGTGAAGCAAAAGCTAGTCGCTAGCTCTGATGTAACGTGATCGCCTGTAAAATAAAAACCATTTCGGCTTACGGTTCCATTCTCGATCAAGGCAGGAATTTTAGCCGTTTTGTGACATAGGTACGGGTAGCCAGATCAAATGTCAATAAGGGAATCTTATTTATTTTGTTCATGAAATGCCACATTTTCTTATTACGTAAGAGTGATCCTGGACAACAAGTACACATAGACCGTTTAGAAGTCCAGAGTGGCTAATACCTTACTAATTCGTGACGATATAGGCAGTTTGTAGTTAGAAGTACCTTATGTTTTACTTAAATAAGGTTATTTGTGGTACACTGAATCCATTTGTATTAGTAGAGTGCATATTGTAATAGTCTTTTCATTAGTTTGTTAAACACCGCATGTGAACATAAAAGAGAATTCAATCATTAACAATACAGGATGACAAGAAAAAGTGTCAAATACTTTGAGAGGTGGTAGTGCTCACCGAGACAAGAGTCCAGTAAACAACTGTCCGGAAACACATACTTTCTGAGATAAACATATGCTCATAGGGAGGGCTGCGCAACATTTGGTTTCGGATGTTAGCACATTCGTTGCATTCGCGCTCCGTCAAATGTATCGGCAGGGTGTTATGATGTCTTACTTACAGACTCTACCTACCATGAGCTGGTCTGCAGTCAGCTGTGTGGTTGGAGTCGTGCTGTAGGCTACGTCAGTTTTCGTCTTGTTTGTGTGCCTTATTGTACTGTACTGTCAACCCTGGCTACATATTACGGTGTTTTAGCTTCTTCCAAACGCGGATTCGCTTGTGTGTTTAGTTTGATTCCGTTGTTTGTACGTACATATAGTGAAGTACCTTTGCATTTTCTCTCTTCCACCACTTGCTGGCAATGTAAGCCTACCGCTCGACAAGTGAAATGGTGAACATGATATTCTGCTATGGCTTGGCAAATGGATGTAGCCTGCGTGACCACGAACTTTGCGCTGAAATATATCCACAGCGCACTCTCGCAGAGCGCCCTCTGACGAGCTGTTTTGTGGACTTTTCCAGCGTCTGAGGGGAACAGGTATCGTTGTACCTCAGGCGACTGACAGTGGAAGTCCCCACACAGTCTGCTTGCCTGACATGGAGGAGCATGTGCTACGTTCGGCGGAGGAAACCCCTGGGACCATTAGCAGTAGCTGAAGGCATGTCTCATTCCTTTACATGGGGAGGGGGGGGGGGTATTTCATGAGTAGTTGCTGTACCTGTCCCACCTACAGGGCGTTCAGGCCCTAAGGACACAGGAACACCAAGGCACACGGTGTTCTGTCAATGGCTGCTGCAGAAGTGTGGCACAAATCAACTGTTCACATCCAACATTTTATTTGCCGATGAGGCAGGGTTAACAAGGGATGCTGCTGTGAACTTGGACAACCAGAATGTGTGGGCAAGCAATTCAGGAAAAATGGCAATAGTACCGATTCTCAATCACTGAATGGCACGGGTACTAGGTGATAGATTAATAGGGCGATACGTGCTACCACAAAGGTTAACTGGACTTCCTCATTAATGTGTTGCCTACGTTGCTGAAGACTTTGCCACTGGAGCACGAATACAAATGTGGTTCATACATGATGGCGCACACTTTCATCACTATGTGAGCCACCAGGCATTTCAGCACGGCTGGATTGGTCGGAGAGACAAATGAGGGGAGAGGGGGGAGGGGGGGGGGGGGGAGGAAGGGCACACCTTGGCCTGCTCGTTCCCCAGAACTGAATCACCCAGACGTTTGATTAGCCGGTTATACTTCAAAGGGTGCGTCATTCCTTACACCAAATGGCGGACGAGTGCATTGTCACGAATGGACGCCACGTTGAATACCACCTGCAAAAGCGTTTTAATCGGAGTACGTATGCATTTCCGAACCCATGTTTATTGGACTTATTTTTCTGGTTTTGATGAGAACTAGCAGCTCTCACTGTTTTCGATTTTTTTTTTTTTTTTTGAACACGCTATGTATTCTTACACATGATCTACAGCGGTATGAGAATGCTCAGATAGTTTGCCAATTTCATGCCCGTAGATGCCTACAGGATCTGAGTTAGATGTCGTCGAACCAGGTTGGAGGTGCATTTTTACCTGAAAAGTAATTTTCTTGACTGTTTTTAGTTACGAATCGGGAAAGGTAAACATTTGAGGGCATAAGCTGAGAGGAATAAGTGCATGACGGATGACTTTGCAAACAAAATTCAGCAGAGAGCGTTATCGAGTAGTGGCATGGGGTGATGGAGTTTTGTTAGTCGTTTTTCTTACACTGCGACCAAAAGATGTCTCATGTTGTTGGCAACGAATGCCACGTGCAATGGGCAAAGCCCTGGGCAAGATTTCGTGGCGAACAATATAATTTTTGAGCCACCAGATGTAAAATGTCATGTGCTCACTGCCCTCTGTTCGAGTGTATGTCTTTTGTTGGGCCTCGGCCATTAATATCTCCTTACGAAATTAACATAAAGGCATCATGCACTAGTAACAATCTTGCAGAGGAATGTTCAACGCCTAAATTGATGAGGTACAAGCAAAAATGCAGTGAAAGTGAGGGCTTTGGGTTTTGTTGCTTTGAATTAGAGCATGCAGTACTTCTACTCCCAAAATCTTAACCTTGTCGACAGAATGTAAATATCACACTAACGCTTTAATGGTCGCAGTTCATTCTGTATGTCAGTTATCGTTGCTTCCCGAATATAGGAAATCATCCACGCAGAACGGTATTTCATGAAAGAAGATGTTCTTCTGGCGTATTTTACACAAAAGCACTCGCGCCGCACACAACATAAAGGTCTACACTAGCGTCCACCCTTTTCTATTCAACCGAAAGCGAAGAATACACCACAAATATTAGACCTTTCTCCACTAGCTACTCAGTTTTACAACGCTTGAAGAACATTCGTAAGTTTCAAGTATGCGAACTCCAGCACGTAAGTGCAGGATGAATACTACAAGTTCAAACAAGAAGATGACACTCGATAACTCCACTCACAGCGCCGTCCCTCTCAGCAGCCGGCTGGTCCGACGTCCCCTGAGGTCCCGCGGCGAGTCGCGTGTGGCCGGTAGCCGGTAACTGGTGGCCGCTACAGAGCGATGGAACTCGCGAGCGTAAACAGATCTTCTCGCGGCCATGAGCTGTTTAGCGGAACTGTTTCTGGAATTTTCACCATTACAGGTGGTTTAGAAATCGAATGTAATTATCTTTGACATTCCGGTAGGTTAACTTAAACAGCAAACTAAAGTACGTTTTAAAAATATACGGAAAGGAGCCTACTCGATGTCGACACTTTACATGTACATTGCGCGATGCTTACCACTACACTGCGAGCAGATACTGCGCTGTAACAGCTCGTGACGGGACCGACGAGATACAAGGACCGTGCATTGAACTTGTGACATCACACTAGTTGGTTCCTTCGCCACACTTTGCCAACGATCGGCTCCTTGCAGGGCGCATGGGAAATCAGTATTTAATTGAAACGGTACCCACTGAAGGAATAATTTTGTCGGGTGCTAACGATAACTTGCATTCATTTGTACATACAGTTAAGAATTATTAAGTTCGTCCGAAACAGTTACTCGATCCTCGTCGCAGACGCTGCTGGCACTCGTAAGACCTACAGTGTGACGTGCTGTGACGTACACGCCACAGCCAGTCTTTTTCGTGGATCTCGGCTCGTGAAGTGTGTTGACACTTGCTCCATACACTTACGCATCCTACAGTGCTGTCAGACTATGCATATGCCCAGACAGGATTCTGAAGAGCGGCCTGCTATATTGGCCGCCTTAAGTGAGCGACTCTGACTTAGTCTCTGCAGGCCGGGTGGCGGTAGGGTTTCGTGTCTAAGACATGCGCGGTACAAGGGCTGTAGCCTTCAGTAACATACAACAGGCATAATCGAACTGGTGGATGAAGCTACAAGTTGCTGAACAGACGATCTGATTCGCAATCTAAATCATTTGACGCATCTTAAATGCCAGATTCACAGCTCGAATTCTAACATTCTGGGTGGTGTCTGTTTGTTCTATATCGTGTCTCCTCACCACTTTCGCGCAACGACGCTCTGAGGGTGTGTTTCAGGGAATTGACTAGTTTGAACCTGGGACCTGTTGCTGCTAAGGAGACGCCAGACCACACATGACGTGTAGAGTTCAGTGAGACTAGCGATGATACAACCAAATACTTAATGATTCCAGTGTCAGCTGCTGCACTCCCTGTAAAAGAATCTTAAATCTAACTAAATTTAGTGGAAGGGCTTCAAGGTTTCCTATATTTAGTTAGCTGGTAAAATAACGTCGAAAGAGCAGTTAAGTTTACCATTGGAAATTTTATTCTGCTCACAAAACGTTGTTTATAAATTGCACTAATGATAAAAGGAAATGTTTTAATACAGGATGGTAAAAACCAACTGCGTTCAACAAAAATGTGAACGAATATTCCCTGAGTGGGTTTCCAAGTTCTACAATGGATCGAAGGATGACCTATGCCATATCACATCTATAATCTAGGTTTAAATTAAGTTTCACAAAAGAGAAAACTATCAAAATGGTCTACAGTGACCCTCAATTATCTTTAATTACTTATCTAACTTGTCGTAAATTACAGTGGCTGATGTGGCTTTTCAATAACTATATAACAGAAAAATCATTGCGTTTCAGATTTTTACTTCAAGTGGCAAATGTGAACACCATGAGCTTTAATTGACGATCGACACTAGTATTACGCAAAAAGGGGGATGTAAGAGATGAAACTTCTGCAGTTCTGAGTGAAGCTTTATGCGCTGTTATGCGGAGTTGCGTGCGTTCATTAAATTGTTGGTGTTCGTCAAGGGGCGGCGGCCGGCGCAGCAGCCATCCAGCCCGCCGTCTCGGAACTAACTCACTTCTCCTAACTTCTCCTTATTACCATTTACCGAAGTTGGTTTAAAAAAAACTATCTGGCTGTGTTTTCATCTGACCAATGAGGGTCTCAGTGTTAACCTTAAGCTCCGCCAGCAAAAATTCTGTCTATCTAATGAGGAACGTTATGCTTTTCGTGGTGGGGCAATGTTTTTAAAGTTTGCAACGTAACAGAGATGCGAAAAAGTCTCACGCTGAAACTTGCAGCTGGTGTGGTCCTTTTAGCGTTACCATAAGATCTATACTGTTGTTCTGGAGGGCTCTATCTTTTAACATGGGCTGGGGGGTGGTCCTAACGTAACAGAGACGCGAAAAAGTCTCACGCTAAAACATGCAGCTGGCGTTGTCCTAGTGGTTAGCTGGCGACGTGGGTGACCAGTCCGTCCCTTATCGTAGGGCCTTCTAGCTTAACACGGTTCTGCTCTCGGCTTCTGTTCTCGTTTCTCCCCTCGGAACTGCGTCTGTCTCACGGTGGGAAGGTATGACACGAATTTAGGCATTCTTGTGTTAGTCTGTGGTATTCGATTTGCTCACTCGTTACTTGTATTACTTTGGTTAATTTAATATCACGATTTATTCGGAGCTATGTAACATACTACTGGATTTGCTTATCATGTCAGGGTTTTCATGGACAGTGTTGGATTTGCCTGACACCTTACAGAATGCGAAATTTAAAAGTTCCATGTGCCAACCAGGGAAATAGCGCACCATCCGACTCCACGTGTCTGCCTTGACACATGACGTCAATTTTTGAGTAAACAGCATCGTTTACGCTATTTACTCAGAAAACCACAGATAAAATTCAGTAACAGGCTGCTCACAACCTTTAAGGTGGCGATCGCAAGCTAGACAATCACGTAAAATGTGTCAGTCACTTAATGAAACGGGATAACCGCGAAAGACTTAAAATACGATAATATGACTAACATTATTCCAAGATAACAACATGATCCAAAAATATCAGACATAAATTCCTCCAGAATAAACAAAATAAGAAACCAACACACACGCACACATACAAGGGCGCTCGCGCTCACACACACACACACACACACACACACACACACACACACACACACACACACAGACAAGGAAACCGGTATCGAATATTTCATTTGACCTATAGACATCGACGGGGAAAAAAAGCGAGAAGGATTTCTGCGAGTTAAATGAAAGCTGGAAGGCGCGTTTCTACATCTGACAGGGGGAGGCCTCAGACACGGCCAACCGATTCGGCTCAGATTTGGTAGGTCGCTTGTGTACAGCCTAAAACGAAGGAATCTAAGATATTTTAGGTCAACACCTCCGCAATTTTGAGAAAATCACCCCTAAAGTTTATGCCGAGCAATCGTCTCAAAATTGCAGGGATTGATAGATAATTGTAAATAGAGAATTTTTCATCATCAGGTATGGGGTCCGCAAACGCAAAATTTTCCAGAAATCAAGGAATGAAACTTTTACAACTGCCGCTTCTGTACCCACATGGTAAACGCCTTTCGCCGACAGCACCGATAGTGCAATGTCCAAGGTAATTGGCTGGGAATCGGAAAACCTGGGTTCGAATCTCGCAGAAACGTAGCGGATGTTATTCTTTTCGTATGTATTTTTCCATATCTCAATTGATAGGTATAGGAGGGTTAATAAGGTAAGTAAATCAATAAGAAATGATAATAATACTTACCTTATTAACCCTCTTATCCCTATTAATTGAGATATGGAAAAATACAAACGAAAAGAAAAACATCCGCTAGCTTTCTTCGAGATTCAAACCCGGGTTCTCCGAGTCCCAGACAGTCACCTTGGCCGTTGGGCTATCGGTTCGGTCGGCGAAAGGCGTTTACCATGTGGGTACAGAAGCGGCAATTGTAAAAGTTTCTCACCTCGATTTCTGGAAAAGGATGCATTTTCGGACCCTATACTTGATGATGAAAAATGCTATATTTACAATTATCTATCGATCCTGCCAATTTTGAGTCGACTGCTCGTCATAACCTTTAGGGGTGATTTTCTCAAAATTGCGGGGGCATTGACCCAAAATATCTTAGATTCCTTCGTTTTAGGCTGTACACAAGCGACCTGCCAAATTTGAGCTGAATCGGTTGGTCGTGTCTGAGGCCTTACCCTTGTGAGGAACAGTGTCTGTTCCAACTTCGAGCCATTTGCGTAACAGTGGCGCTGCTAGCGCCACTATGGTGACGTAAATCAGGTTTGCTTTAAATACACGGTATATGGTTATGAGCGTTAGTTACTTTGAGATTGAACTTGGTGAACTGATGCTAATCAGTACCTCACTCACTTTGAGAAAGGTGGTGTAATAGGGCTAGAAGAAGCTGGATGTTCGTTCTGTGATACTGCAGAAAGACCTGGCATGCATATAACCATTGTACGTAATTGCTGGCAAGGATGCTCACAGGCATATACCTAGACTCCGGACGGCCATGTGAAACTAGCAAGAACATTGATCGTCTTGTTCGGTATATGGCTCTGGCGCATCGTATTGCGTCTGCAGCAGCAGTTGGCACCACAGTGACACAACGAACTGCTACAAATCGGCTACTGTAGCGACAGTTTAGAGATCATTGGAGGACAGGGTGGAAGTCTTTCGTGTTTCGTGGTGAAAGCCGGTTCTCTCTCGGCACCATGTGTTCGTAAGGTGGACAGGTGAGCGCCTGCAAGGAACCTGTCTGCGTGCTAGACTCACTGGACCTACACTTGGAGTTACAGTCTGACGTGCGATTTCGTATGACAGCAGGAGCTGTCTCGTGCTTATCTCACGCACCCTGTCTGCAGATATGTAACTTAATCTGGTGCTTCGGCCTGTTGTGCTGTCATTGATGAACAGAATCCCGTAGGGCGTTTTCCAACAGGATAACGCTCGCAGACATATCGCTCTTGCAACCCAACATTTTGTACTGTGTGTCGACATGTTGCCTTGGTCTGCTCGATCACAAGACCTGTCTCCAGTCGAGCACATGTTGGATGTCATCGGACCAAATACAGCGTCATAACAAACAGCGTTAACCGTCTCTGTATTGACCGACCAAGTGCAGCAGGAATGGAACTCTATCCCACAAATTGACATCCAGCACTTGTACAACAGAATGCGTACACGTTTGATTTCAGCCTTCTGGCGTTTACACCCGTTGTTAATGTACCAGTAATTCACATTTGGAATGGCTTATCTCGCACTTACATTAAGCTGTGATCTTGCATTATTAATTTCTTAAATATGTTACCTACACAAATGTATTCCCGAGATTTCATTACTCCATTTTAATTATTTTTGAGTATAGCAATTTTTTCCCTCAGCCTAGTTTAAAGGGAGACAGAGATACCAGGCTCCTCTCCCCCCGCCCGCCACAAAACTAAAGTAATGAGTATCGTAAATTTAACTTGACAACAAGTCACCTACAGAAACAGTCTGCGAGCAGTGGTAATGCGAAAGGAAATCTTGTGAACATGTGTTCTAAAATACATGCCTTAAGAGAAACTGAGCATTTGTTCAGTGAAAGAGATGTGCTTCGCAGTAGCAATAATGGACAAATGCTCATAGCATGCCCATTGAGAGTCCATGCCCATTGAAACCTGCTTCCCGGAACCTAGATATTGATTTTCCTTCAAGTATTTCCGGGAAAGTTCCAATCAACATCAAGAAAATGGAACACATCAAGATGATGATAATTCGTATTCCTGAAATCTTCAAAGTTTTTTATGATGAACTATTTACATGGCCAACCATTGCACATGACAATGATACAGTTGTCGAGAATGATCTATTTTAAGATCGTTTTACTTTGTTATATTCCTGTTTTCTGATAACTTTGCAATACTGTAACTTCATTTCTGATATAATATGAGAAAATATAAATTTTAAATGAATTATTACCTTTTTCCAAGTTTTCAGCTGTCTGTAGAAACCAGTTGAGTGCAGAAACAGGATAAGTTCGGATCAAATTTTAAATTGTCCTGAGCCTAAATTTATGTCGAAATTAAATTTTTACACGACAACAACATAAATGCATGTTATGACAGAGAAAAAAAAAGTATTTGATAATTTGAAGGAATTATGAAGTTTTTTCTCTCTCCTGAAAAATTTGCAATTTGTGACTGAAGTGGTTTCTGCACTCATCGATTCAATTGTTAATGCCTCTTTCCGCTTCTGCTGATATAAGTTTTGGTCTTTGTGAATACACAGCTGTGTTTATGAAATTCTACGTTTACCTACTACTGGAGTATGACACAGGAAGGCAAGTAAACACAGACCATATTGAAACACAAAGTGAATAACATATTACTAATTCATACTGATATAGGCACGCTCGTTTAGAGATATTTAATGTTTTACTAAAACAGACTTTTGTCGTAAGGTAATCGCGGTAAGTTGCTTTTCATTTGTATTGGTAATCTCTCACATCATCTGAAATAGTCCGAAAATGTTCAGATAGTTTACCGATTCCACACCTTTACAAGCCCAGCAGTTCTGAGTAAAGGATGTCATCAAAGGAAGTTGGAAGTGCAGATCCGTCCACAAAAAAATAGCCTTGACGATTGTTCGATAAGAAAAGAAGAAGCGTACATTTGAGGGCATAAGATCAGAGTACAAGTACGTGACGGATGATTTCCCAAACAGCCTCCTGCATAGTTTTGTTTTCCTAATCGGCACAGTGCAACATAGCGTAGTAGCAACACGCGATTCAGTTTTGTCTGTCGTTTTTCTTACACTGCAACCGAAAGGTGTCTCAGGTGTTCGAAACAAATATCAGCTGTGATGGACACACACCTGAAAAAACGTTCCTAGTGCACAACACTATTTTTTCAGTCAGCAGATGCAAAGTTCGTTCAGACTGACCTTTACTCGAGTATATGTCGCTTTTTACGACTCGGCCATTAATTTCTTCTTATGAAGTTGACAGAGACATCATAACTTGTCAATAGTAACAGTATTGCATAGGACGCCCAATGTATGAACTGATGGCGTTCAGGCAAAAATGCAGTAATTATGTATTAATTTTCTTATTGAATTAGAGCGTTGAATGCAATTGTCGCACGACTCTTAAACGGTGGCAGTTTATCACATACAGTTCATCACGTATGTCAGCTATCGACACTTCCTAAATGTGGGAAATCATTAATGCCAGAACGATCTTTCTTGAAAGAGGAAAATCCATTTTTGACGTGTTTTTCCCAAAGGCACTAGCCCCACACGTAATACAAAGGTTTCCCTGTGCCTCTGCCTCCAGTACACCTGTATTAAATTCAAAGAGAACAATGTGTCACAAATGCTAGATCTTTTTCCACTTGCCAGTGTATTACACAGCTCTTGAACAACGTTCATAAGTTTCAAGCAGGCAAAATCCAATACGTAACCGCAAGGTAAGTACTGTAACTGCAAATAAGAAAACGACAATTGAAAAATATACCCACAGGACAGCGCCGCGTTCACGTGGCGGACAGAGCCTGGCATTAGGCGGTGGGTGGCGATTTTGGTGCAGCCACGAGCTGTTTGGCGAAACAGCTTCCGGAAATTTGTGCTACTACAAATCTGTCAAAAAGTGAAGTGAAATATCTTTGACGTTCCAAATGGAATGGACTCGAACCCAGGACTTAACATAATTTTTTTTTTTTTTTTTTTTTTTTTTTTTTCAGTTTGAGTGACCTTCAGCCCATCCTTGCGCTCACGATTCTTGCTTTCTCTTCTGGTCTTCAATGCCATCTGCTTAGGTTGTGAGAAACTGATTCTTTGATAGTAAGACAATAACTCTCTCTCTTCTTTGCTCTATCTAACTCAGAAGAGAACGTCTGCACTTTTGCCACCTCGGGGTGACGACGGGTTCAAAGCTGTCTTCACGAAGGAGTGTTTTCCAGTTCATTCTGCAATGTTTCCATGAGTCATCCAATGCAACCGTTTCCCGATGTTTGTTTGCTGAGTTGTCTTTTCTTAACTCCGAGCACGCCACTTGCCGGAATCTCTGTACTGCCATTTTGGATGCTTCAGGTGCTGTATCTCAGAACAGAAGAAATTAAGGCAGTCTCTTCTTCTGATGAAAAGAGGTTTTGGCACGCGGAATAAAATAAAATAACATAAAAAGTACGACGTCCAATGTCGTGAGAATAAAGTTTTCCTCTGAGATTGCTTCAACGCAAAATAAGAAGCTTCTGAGCTGTGTATTTTAGAGTAAATTACCGTTTCCTTTCACAAAGAAAATTCGCCGTAAAAGGAAAAAAGATGAAAACAAGAATTTTTTACTTTGTTCTTGAGTTTGTTTTGTTCTGTTCATTTTGTAGACTAAGTTTCACGTAATTATATTTACTTCAAAAATTGCAATTTTTATGGTCTTTTGTCTTCATTAGGTTATGATCCGGAAAGAAAAAGACATATTTGGAAATCATCTTTGGTTCTTTTTTATTCAGTCAGGAGGTAATGTATTGTTTGGCCTTTTTGCCAATTTACGGTAGTTCTTTCTGTAGATGGGTATGGCACATCACTATAATTAAAGATATCGACATTCATGGTACTGAGAGGGGACGGGGAGGGGGGGGGGGGCGGGTGGTAGTGTTCGCTTTATCGTGGCTTTTCTGATAATTTACCAGATGTCCACTTCAGTGTACACAAACCTGTGTTATTCTATATCTATTAGGCCACTATTGCCACGTGTTTTTGAATCACCCAGGTGGATTGCATGATGTTGGCACTTTGGTTGCTACTTTTCTGTTTACTGCCTTGTATGAAGGAGTTTTGACATTTGTTGCCTACTGACAAGAACTGATATTTTTTTCAAATGAATTCCAGTTGCAGTACAAGTATTTTTGTTCGATTCCAGTTTTTGTCTTCCATTCATTTCATGTGTGTGAATCTAACTTTTACCATATTCGACGGACGGACTCTGGTTTGGATACAACTGAGTTCGAGTAAAAATTCTTGAAAATGATAAAAGCCGTTGGGGTTGCCACACATCTAGGGGTGGATACGAGACAGTGGGAGGAATTTCGTGTACAAAGTGGGATGTGCGACTGATGGTTGCAACTTGTGACTTCCCAATATCAGTGAGATTTAGACTCCCGTCTTGGAATGGGAGAGTCAACGTGTAAAACATGACTCTGAAAATTTTACCACGAACTACAAAGCTGTGACCCAAAGCTCAGAGAATTCTTGCTGCTGTTTCATGTGATATGTGTAAAACATGTGCTACGTAGTTTACTTTTAAGACTATGTGCATATTGGCAAAGGCTGCACATTTGGATGTCGTCAAGTCTTTGCGCACTATGTTCTTTGTCGCTGGCTCACACTCTTGCAAGGTTATTCCTAGAGTTTGCAGCTTTGTTTTAGACCTGTGGTCCTTATTTAGAATTTGCAAGTTGGTGACCATATTTAGTTCCTCTGTGTTTTGCAAAGATTTTCCATGTTCTACATACAGGATGCGTGATTTAATTTTGCTTAGTTTCACACCTGATGGAAGTTCGTACTTGCTGGTGGCCTGAAATGCCTTATCGACGTCACTTTCACCTGTGATCACGAGACCCACATCATGTGCGTATGCCTTTCACATGATATTTAGGGAGTTATTTCTGCAGAGTAGCTAGATGGGTCTCAATGACAATAGCAAACATGACTATCGACATGGAACAACTTTGCCTCACCGAACCCATGATGGCAAATTGCCTTTTTAGCTGACCATTATTCATGATTTTCTATGTGCTGTTCTTCAAAATCTACCAATGATTTTGGCAAAATATTGGGAAAAATCCAGCGTGGTCATTGTTTTGAGAAGTTACTGGTGGCTCACCCTTTTGAAACCATGTTCAAAATCAAGCGTCATTATAGCACACTGAATTCTAAGAACATCTGTCGTCGCTACGATATCTCTATATTCGCAAACAGTTTGGATAACTGATCTGTCGTTACCCACACTATACAGTACGGGTTACTTCGTGCATTATCATTTTTAGTTTTCATTCAAGGATGCGTGCCATAATTTTGTAATCGCTATTTAGGAGCGCAATTTGTCTTAGGTTTTTTTATTGACACGCTGAAGGGAAGGTTCGGAATTAGAACTACAACTTATTCTTCTTCTCCTTCTTCTTGTTTCGAATGGGCCTACTTTGGACCACGCTTGTTCAACTGTTGGGTTTTGATCTTAGCCCTGTACTGTCGCATCCTGTGCCGATGTAAGCCCTTCCTTTCTTCTGTCCATGGGAGTACCTTTCCTTTGGGGCTTTTCCTGAAACCCTCGGACTTCCTTCAGGGTATATTTCACAGACCGTCTGTTCTGGAGATCAGTTATTCCCAGTTCTTTAATCCCCCTTTCAGTTTCTGTCAACCAAGCGGTGCGAACCTTCTTGTTTTGCCAGAAGATGAGCAGACGGTTGGTCAATCCGTTTGGAGGCAATCTTAATACTTTCACCTTTTGTATTTCCTTTTGAGATTTTCTTGAAATGGTCACATGTCTCTGGAATTCACCCAAGTTGGTGTTAGGTGAAATCCAAGTCTTGTGGTTCCTTGGCAGGTATTTGAAGGCTGTATACTTCATGACCAACCCAAAAGTCCTACACAGATCCACCAATCGTTCCCCATTGTAGCTGGTTACCATATGTGCTGGATAGTTGCCCACTATACTTCTGTACTTTTTCTCTCTTCCCAGTTGGGCATTGAAGTCACCAAGCGTTTTCGATGTTTGTTTGTTAAAAATCCGGGTCTCGTAGATAGCACGAGGGATCCTCCTATTATTTCTGAGTTTTTCAAATCTGATTGAATGTTATACCCTCCTCCGAAAGTGTCTCTGACTCAGCTTCACTTCTACTTCCAGCATTAATTACAGTGCTATACCCAAAAAAATTGTTAGTGCGACGTCTGTTGCTTCTTGAAGTAGAATAATACAATTTTTTACCGCACACAGGAAGTATTTGGGGTTACTTAATTTCAGTGAACTGTGTATTCTGTTGATGTTCAGGATTGCAATTCTGTAAGCTTGTCATGAGTTCATAATTTACTATATTTTTATATCTTCAGCTCTTTCACCACACGTAATCAGTATGAAAGCTGTTAGTAAGTATCAGATACATATTCACTCACTGTTACCAAGTCTCGGAGAAGTAACCGTTCTTGAGAGAAGACTGGCAGTGTTCGTCCGCAAGTTAAAGGAGTCTTTCTCATTTGCACATCTCCTGCGGTCTCGTCTCCCCAGTTCTTTTAAAAATGATCTGAAATTGTCTTCCACGTCTGTATGGCGGATTTCTACAGCACATTTGACGGGAGCTGCACTTGAGTTTTGTTAGCTTCCTTCGTTAGGAATGGGTGCTCTACCGTCGGCTGGTGTGTGAACAGTTGCAGACTTAGTTCGACTGGAAGATTCCTGTCAACTTTAATTTAATTTGTGGGCTACCTTTTTGACCTTTCCGTCCATCAGTGGAACAATTTCCTTAGCAGTTCATGTGCATCTTTTCTTATTTTTTCCTAGGAGAGCAGCTTTTCGGTGAGCTTGGAGATTTTTCTGTTGTAATATCCTGTTCAAGTTCAGTGACGCTCCCGTCAGCAGGTGGTGCGTCGGATATCGGGTTACTTTCCGAAACTGGCTCGTTTAGGGTTTCCTTGCAGTGTTCGGTCGCTTGCAGTCTGTTTGGAATTACCTCCTCTACTTCACTGACTTCCATTGAAACACGATTGTCAGTAGCACTATCAATTTGAGGAGTGGCCATAATGGGGGCGGCGTGACTTTATCGGCATAGAGGATGTTGCTGCAGGTCTAACAGCTTCGTCGGCCGGCGTGTGGGCTGCACGCCATTGTATACGTTGACACGCACGTGACCCATTGAGCCACACCATGCGCACGTTCTATGCTGTCGTTCATCCATGACGATGGCTTGATAGCCACTAACGTTATTGTAAAAGAAGATGTGTTTGTTTAGTTCCACTTTAAATTGTCTGACATCATTGAGCACTGGAAAGTTATGTGAGTTCGAACATTTTTCTGCAACATCACTGAGCCCTATCTCGTATGACGATAGTACTGCACTTATTTGCTGGTCTGGGGCTTCCAATGGGCATTCAAAAACCATTACCGTTCTTATACCAAAAACCGGCAAAAGGTTTCAGTCAGAGTGCTTAAATCTGGAAGTTCTTCCACTAAATTCGACCATTTTACCATAAAGATCAGCATCTGTAAACTTGACACACATAACAGTACTCAAGATCGAGAAATAAATACTAACTAAACCATCAGAACCTATCTTCATAGCTAGTTCAACAAAATATGCAAATTTGTAAGAGTTCGGTTTACAGAATGCCAATCGAAGGTGTCTGCTATGTTGAGCGGACTCATACCTGACTTCTCTGATATTCACACAAAAACAAACACCACAGCATGAAGCTGCAGCAAGCACTCAGAACCACCACAAGTGAGACAGCTGCAGCTCGCAGCAGTCATCCGCACACGGCCGCTGTCAGAGGCAGACTGCCACTGGACTGTGTGCGGGTTCTGCACTGTAACAGCCCGTGAAGGGTGGCAGCACTTCCCCCAAACACTTCGGTATCCTACAGTGTTGCCAGATCGTGCATATGGCAGCCGGTCATACTAGCTACGTTAAGTGAATGTCAGCGGCGGCCAGCTGGCGGTCGGATTTATGTCTAAGACTGTGCATGACAGTATTCCACATCCGAAAGGTATTCACAAAATTTAAGTTGTGCAGTATTCAAGCTTTTATTACATTTTTAGTGCACAATGTATTTTAACATTCCTATCGTCATTTTGTGGCGGCTATAACATTTTCGCCATTTGATGGTTTTCATATGAGTACCAGTCATCCTTTGGTATATGTAGACTATTTGTTTTTGTGTAGAGCTATCAGTTTGTTTTTGTTATTTTTGTTGTGAATCTAATTTCAGTTGTTCAGTTTACTTAAAACACTCTGTGGCTTCATAGTACGCTGTTTATTTACATTATTGATTGTATTTTGTAAGCACTACCACCTTTACAAAATGGACCTATAGCAAGTTTACCTGAGATTTGGCTTTGACAATGAAGATTCCACTCCAGTGGCTGTATTGTCTTTGTATTCTACTGCCTTTAGAAAATGGACGTATAGTAAGTTTACTTGAGATTTGCCTTTATGAATGAATATTCCACTCGAATGGCCATAGTCTTTGTAATGAAACCTACCCATGAGGTGTGGACAGTGCCTTTGAGTAATAATCAAAAGTTCCTGCGTCCTGGCTTCTAATATTGCCACTGCATAAAATGTGAATAAAATTCATCAGCAATGGCCGCTGAAGTCTTCCAGCATAAGAAGTCACTCTTATCTGCCAATCGCCTTGTCAAAGACGCAGAGAAGCGTGCAGAGGTTCAGGGAACTCTCTTGCCTTGTGGTGGGAAACTGCTCCTAAAAGGCGGAATAATCGGCAATTATCAGTAGAAGACAAAGGAAACCACTGTATTAAAGATAAGTAATATGTATCCTCAGGACACATGGCCTGTAATTGAAAAAGTATCATCATGATCTCTCCACTGACATAAGATTCCGAACTAGTCCCCCATTCAGATCTTCAGAAGGGGATTGCCAAAATGGAGGTGACCATGAGAGGAAGACTGAGTAACCAACGGAAGGGTATCGTTCTACAAATTACGGCATCGAACATCAGAATTTTGGAAGTGATAGGAAATTAAAAAAAATACATTAAAATCAAGTAACTGAATGAAAATAATGATCAAAGTCATTTGGTGACGAAAGGAATGAATTCCTTTTTTATTTTTAAATAGCCCTATAGAATTAATTTTTATTACTGCTATCATTCAGTTAATTGAT
This sequence comes from Schistocerca gregaria, assembly GCF_023897955.1. Lineage (NCBI taxonomy): Eukaryota > Metazoa > Arthropoda > Insecta > Orthoptera > Acrididae > Schistocerca > Schistocerca gregaria. The sequence goes on from NC_064927.1 coordinate 54,876,692, forward strand.
TTAAATGTATTTTCTAAAAAGTTTTTAATCCTTTGGCACATCATTTTCATCAGTGTATTAAATTTTACATTTAATCCTGTATTTTCTTCCTATACTTTATTTTCTATCTTTGTGCACATGATTTCCATGACTTATTCGTATTAATTTCCATTCAACTTCATCCATTTGATCATCTTATATTTTCGGCCATGTTACTGCATTAATTATTTCTATACCTTCTTTTGCACATTTATTTAAAAAGCCCTTCTTTTGTTTAAATCTTAATCTGTGTTTTTATGTCAATGGTGCAACAGCAATTTGTGCTTTAAATGTTTGTATGGCGATTTCTAGCCAAAAACATTTGCAACTTGTATGCAACAATAAATATAATAACGATCCAAAGAATGTGTCCTTGTATGTAACGAAAAATACATTAATGACACTATTAAACTCTCAATATAAATAGACTATTTCCCCTTTCGTTTTTCAACCGATAGATTGGCTATTCGAATATTTACATGTTGTAACAGCTAAATAAAAGTAATAAAACCACATGCACAATGACTCTGCATGAAAATAAGGAAAGAAGCAGAAAAAATGAAGTTAATACGATGATTAAAGTTATACAGAATATGATTAGAATTTTTTAAAGTTACATCTAAACCAAGTAATTGAATAAAATGGACTATCAAACTAATGTCAATAACTATTTAATAACATAATGAGATTCGAACCCATAACTATATTCTTTAGGGTCTTATCCTAACCATTACGCTAGAATTCCACTCTATGCCTTAAGATCAACTTTATGTCTCTAGAACATCACGAAAATCTATGAATTTCTTTTTCCATCTGTCACAAGCAAACAAGGACCCGCCATGACTAATGACAAGAAAGGTATATCTAGGATTCTAACCTACACCATCATCAAATTTGCTTCGCCATCCCGCTGGAGCAATATAAAAAGCAAGACGCGATCGACAGAAAGCGTGTCATATGCTAAAACATGTGGCAAAGTAGGCAGCATAGACGAAAATATAAACAGATAAAAAATGGGCACCGAATCAGTAAGTGGGTTGAGAGCAGTATGAACGGAGTGGGTCAGGGCGCCACTTAATAAATGGCAGTGACAAAAACGACTGTGTCCCATTATGACCTCGTCGCGACATGAGGGTCGAAAGTAAGTTCACCATGTTGTTGAGAGAGGTTTGACGTCTTGGAGTTTGTTCCCATGGAGAAAATACCTTTGTGCTCTCCTAAATGAAACTTTGAAGTGTGAGTGGAAAGTTTTAAGAAAGGATCCGCTACTGTTTACTGGTTTGGCAAGCAGGCACATGGAGGGTGGGGTGTGAGTCACTGGTTTGCCCTTGAATGCCCTCTGACAGGAAACTGCGTTTCCTTAATTCCGTTCATTTTGGCAGCTTGTTGCAAGAATATGTCTTCCGTAAAAATGGCAATAAAAACGGAGAAACGAGTTTCTGTGAAATTTTGTTTTGAAACTGGGAAATCAGCTTCTGAGACTTACAGGACTAGAATACAAGGCGCAAGTGGCTAAACATATTCCGTAATGGTGGATGGTGTTGAGACAATGTAAGACACATGAACGTGTTGATGAACGGACAAGGGACCGGTATTAATGGAGGAGGATAGTCCGATCCTCTACCTACGAGGCACCACATCAAACACGTAGGATATTGAGGAAGCGAGTACAACTTGCTGTCAGGTAAGAGGCCTGGGAAGATCAACAGAGCTTCCTATCAAACTTAAGTCCCAAGAACTTCTTGAGTCAACGAACGGAAGGAGGAATGAGACGAGACTCAGGGATGGGGGAAGAAACTCCCGGCGCCGCCAGATATTCATACGGACAGTTTTGTCATCCAAAAGGCGGAAGCCATTGTTGATGCTCCACTAATAAAGATGATCAGGACATCGCTGAAGACGTCGCTCAGGTAGACAGGTCCGCTGAGATCTGCAATAGATAACAAAGTCGTCACCGAAAGAGAGCCTGTGATACATGACACGAGACAATCCGAGATAGAATTAATGACTATGCAAATAAGACGACGCTGATCACAAAACCCTGAGACTACCCGTTCTCTTGAATAAATTTGTCGGAAAAAGCCGAGCACACACTTACCTTAAAAACACGGTGCTTTAAAAATTCCCAGGTAAAAGGGCAAGGCGACCACGGAAGCCCCACTTGTACATAATACGGGGGATATCCGTCCTGCAGCAGGTGTCATGCGCCTTCCTCAAATCGAAAAACACGGCCGCAGTTTGGCACTTTCGCAAAAAAATTGTTCATAATATGAGTTCACAAGGTGACGAGATGGTCTACTGTGGAGCGGTGACTACTGAATCCACACTGGGCGTTAGTGAGACGATTCTAAGACTTGATCCACCACAACAGACTACCATGAATCATACATTCCATCACCTTGCAGATGCTACTGGAAAGGGACATTGAGCGGTAGGTGGAAGGAAGGTGTTTGTCCTTAGCAGCTATAGGTATGGGAATGACAAGGGTCTTAGGCCAGTGACTGGGAAATGTGTCATCTGTCCACGTGTGGTTATATATATGAAGGAGAAAGCATAGGCCCTCAGGAGATAGCTGTTGCAACATCAGAATCTGAATGCCGACTGGTCCTGGGGGAATGACCGGGACAAAGACAGCCCTTGTTTAAGCTCCCTCATAGTAGAAGCTGTACTGTAAGATTCACAATCACCGTTAAAAGAGCTTTAAAAAGAAAGCCAGCTAGCTATATTGCTATCCCTAAAAATGTAGCGACAGTGCGCACGTAGCTGTTTATAACGAATACATTCCGCCAGCGAGATATGCCGTTTAAAAACGCGGAGAGCTCGTCTCTACGCGAGGATTGCTTCAGTCAACCAGCTAAAGTTGGCGCGTCGCAGCGAGGAGAGATGCGAGGTTTGGAACATACTGCGGCAGGAAGGAGAGCGTCTGTCGGGTATTCTACCTGCTCATCAGTGCAGAGGACGTGGTGTACATTGAATGTGGCCAGTGAGGAGAAGAGCTGCCAGTCACCATTCAAAAGCTGTCAGTTGGTTGGAGGCACAGATGGATTAGCAAACGAATGACACAGGGGAAATGGTCACTCGAGTGGGTGTCGGAAAAAGAGGACCATTCGAGACGAAGAGCAAGCTGAGCAGTACAGATCCGTGTGGGAAAAGGAGTGCGTGGAATCGGAAATAAATGTATGTGTCTACCCATGTTAAAAGAAATTACAATGGGCTGTCTTCCGGACAGTGGCGTGGAAAGCACCAGAGGGAATCGTGCACTGGAGACGCTGAGCAGCAAAAAGGGAGGTGGAAGTTGAGCAGTGAGTTGCAAAATGTCTGCCCTGGTGACAACAGAAGACGAGGGTAAGTAGACGTTGCAAAGAAAGAAGGTTAGACTGGGAAGGGAAAGACGGACAGCAAGGACTTGAAGCTGAGCAACATGACTCCCCCTTGGGCAGGAGATCCTGTCTCAGGAGGAAGGCCTTAAAGGACTGAAGAGAAGCATGGGAGGTGAGAGCGGTCATGAGGGCATAATCTGGAGGCAGAAAACAACTGGACATTATGATCGCAAGATTCAACCTTATTGGAACTGATGACGCGAATGTTTCTATTGGAGAATTAGTTTATCCAATGATAGACAGGAAATGGGTCAAATAAAGGGACAGTGTCCACGGTGGCTGTACACTGCCATAATTCGAACGTGGACAATGACCAATTTGAGAGGCAGGAGGAACTAAGTCCACCATTTCGACAGAGGTGTCGGTAATGGCCATAGATTGGCCAGTGAACTTGTTGTTGGCGGTGCTTCTCTGTGAAACGGAGGTCGGCCGGATGAGGGTAATGCAGGGTGATACTGTTGAAGAGTAACGCCGAGGTGGAGAAGGGGAGTATCATTTGCCTTTGTTTACTGCATAGAAGCCTTCGCGTTTGACAGGTGCAGACCCACATGTTGGCTATATACGTGCAGAAAGTCACTGCGGAAGTACTTCTTTTTAGATTTCCATGCTTCTGTTTGCGAGGCAGGCGAAGGTTTGTTAGTCTGGTGTGCACGTACAGAAGGTGAAGATGAGAGTGAGACCGTGGAGCTGGACGATTCCACAACCGTGGCGCTAAACTAGTAGCCGCAAGTCTGCATAGCCATGTCCTTCATAGGTCTGGATGTAGCGAGAACTGAACTATTATTTTCAGAGAGCAGTGTGCAAGTTTTGCGGCTAATCAACATTTTCCGAGCAGTGTTAGAGGAACATTTCCTTCACGCGGATCCCCTGAGTGTCTCTCTCATTGAGGCAGATAGGGCAGTCACGGGAGGAGGCAGCATCATCACCGTTGCAGTTGATACAGTGAGGAGAATGTGGTGGGCACTCACCCTTACGAGCGTACCTGCCGCAGGTTACGTATTTGACTGGATTCAAGGGTGTGGTTGTAGCAATGACGTTTATAGTAACGCATAGGATTCGGGATATATGGTCTGGCAGCAATAGCTTAATTTTTGATGGAGGTGCCACACACTTTCAGATGTGAGGAACAGAGTGGGGGTTGGCAATAACTCTTTGTCAACTCTTTCCATACAAGGTTACCTGGAGGCGCTGTTGTTTCAGCCTCGGTCAGGCCATCAAGCAGTCGGGTGTTTATGACAACACAGAAGAAATTCAGAGTGCAGTGGGCCTCTACTTTAACAGGATAGCTGTGGAGAAGTGTTGCATTAAGCAGTTGTGTGCTTGAAATGCACTACCCGTCTCCAAAAGCAAAGTCCCATTACGCAACGAAGACCAGGACTTCACAGGACCGGCAATGGCGTCTACACACTTCTGAACAACAAATGGATTAGCTGTCGGGAAGTTGTGACCATCTACCATGGGTGGCACCACGAAGTATTGGAATGCAGGCAGGAGAGGAGTCGATTCTTTCATTAAAATCCATTTACGTTTTTGATATGAGAAACTCGTTGCGGAGAGACCATCCACGGTTCCTGCTGGAGCCCCCCTCCCTCAGGGAGGAGTGTGGTGTGCACCCGCGGTAGGTGATTGTCCACGCCTAAGGTCACACCTCGCGGACTCCAGACAGAGGAAGGTACCAGCTCAGGCAGTCACCCTTCTCTGGGCCTGGCCTTTGCCTGGGGGGTACGTACGCGCCCTACTTGTCGACCCGGCTTGGAATTACGCGTTACCCAGTCACCTTTTGCATCAACCACATGGGCCTTCAGCAATGCACAGGGAGGAAGAAGAAGAAAAGGAAAAAGACAGACCTGAAATGCTAAAGTGAAGGACGGGTAAGAAGAGGAAGGACAGGAAAAGAAAGACGGGTGGACACGAGAAATCCACAAACAGTTTTAACAAGAACTTCGGTTTCCCAAAGAACGCCTACGACTCGATCCCCAAGAGAGGGGAAGAGAACAGCAGTAGGATAAACATGCAGCGTGGAAAGGGAAGTTGCGTGGCGAAGACTGAGAGTGGAGAGCTCCCGAGGGAGAGAGTAAATAAGAGGAAAAAGTACATTGAAGGCCCTTATGATGCGAAGGACCTGTCGGGTGATGTGATGGAGGGAGAAACAGGGGTCAACAGGGAAGAAATAGGAGACCCGGTATTAAATCCAGTATTTGAATGACCTTTGGACAACTTAAGATCAAATAAGGCAGCAGGGATGGATAATAACATCCTAATTTCTAAAATCATTGGGGAAGTGGCAACAATACCACTATTTAAGTTGGATATTCCTGGTATGGTCAGCTTGGGGGCAATCTGCAGTGTATGGTAACTGAAGAAAACTTGCAAAGCCAACCAAGATCACTAAAAAAGGATTCTACTGGATGACAAAGGTATGTTGTCATCATAGGATCTTGTGCTTTTAAAGGTTTAAAACATATTGTCTGTCAGTGTTACAACATACTGTCGCTTTGATTTGTATGAGATTGGCGATGTACCATCAGATTTTCGGTAAAACATCATCCACACAATTCTGAAGACAGCAAGAGCCGACAAAAGCGAAAATAATCGAACAATCAGTTCGACAGCTAGTGAATCCAAGTTTCTGACAAGAATTACGAGAATTACTGTGGGACAACCGGAAAAGAAGAGAATCGAAGCATTTGAAATCTGATGGTGTAGATGTTGAAAATCCGCTGGAATGATAACGTATGCAATGAGAAGGTCCTCCGCAGAATCGCTGAGGAAAAGAATATATGGAAAACACTGACGAGAAGATGGGATGGGATGACAGGACATCTGTTGAGATATCAGGGGACAACTTCCATGGTACTAGAGGGACTGAAGAGGTAAACACTATAGAGAAGGACAGAGATTTGAATACATCCAGCAAGTAATTGAGGACGTAGTTAGCAATTGCTACTCTGGGATGAAAATATTGGCAAAGGGGAGGAATTCGTAGCGAGTAGCATCAAACCACTCAGAAGACAGACAACAATGAAACCAAATAAAAGTTGTATTACGTTGTCTATAGCTCTTCCACTGCTTGCTACGTGTGGTATGCTCAAATTAATATGGAAGATAATCGAAGAAAGAGGTAATGTTACGGAAAGAAAAGAATTTAATGAAAAATTTTAACACTCGATAACGCTGTAAGCGTCATAAAATAAATGGATTCCGATACAAATGACACATGAATCACAACACAAAGGATTTGGTGTTGGTCACACATTAAACCAACGGTTCTATGCAATGTGCATGACCGCACAAGTTTCGCATTCAAGAGTTGTGCCACTGTTAGATAGGTAAGCCCATCCACCATGGTAAGATCGTACCACAGCGGATGGGAAAAATCGGCTTTTAATTGTCTTGAGTCAGAGAACCGCATAAAAAGCAACAACGAAGTCGGTTTTTAACTTTCGTGAGACTGGCGCACTACGTGTTCAGTATGGTGTCGGCCGTTTTCTGCCACAAGTTGATATCGAGAAACAGCTTCTTCCACAACGGGCGGGAGTGTCTGGTGGGTGACGTTCGAGGTGTCTCTCGCGTGTGTCTTCAGTTCAGCTACGTTTGTAATCGGCGCACTGAACACAGCATCTTTCAGACAAACTCAAAGCCGGAAGTCGCACGTACCAAATCTTAAGTCACCTGGACTGCCGAACTCTAGCGAAATAAAGGCCATCTGGGTGCTCTCTAGCTCGTCGAAGTACCTGTGAGACCGCGCGCCTTCTGTTTATATAAGTGTCCACAACGAAATCGAGCAGCTGTGGAAATAGCCGTCAGTCGTCGGTAATTTTCTGTGGCAGTTATCGTATTCACTCATAGTTCTGTGGGAGTTAAAGGGCTACCATTAAACGTTACCTATAAATTGGTAACTGTGTTCCGGACTCCAGTTAACGGTCGCAGAAGCGGGTTATACTTCCAGAGTGGGTTTTTATTGGAGTGAACGGTCTTTTCATTCTGCTACCGCTGGCCAGAAATCACAGAGCTGTGTATAATTGTGTAAGAATACATTGTGTTAATTTTATACAGTATAGGAAACTCATGCCAGTAATAATGCAAGATGTTGCACATCTGTAACCTTCTCAAAAAATGTATTTAATAATTTGTGACATTACTGTGAGGAAAAACGCACTGTGTTTTATCTCGTACACAGTATGGAAAGAAATGAAGTATTCTAAAGAGTATGCAACATGTTAATATTTTTTAGAGATTTTACACTTACTAAAGTATTTGAGTATTGTAGGCGATCTGAAATGGAAAATAGTTGACTATCTTCTCGAAGCAACCATATCATTAATGCTTAATGGCATCATTCATAAAAAAGTGGCAGTCCTGCATGACAGATCAATCACATCAAAGGTATCTCATCAAATTACGAGTACTTACCTTTGTGACATTATTAAGTGAAAAATTTTATTCCTCAAATTCCACACCTGCAGTTTTTTAAATTAGTATTTGGCCACTGACTTGGAAAAATTTTCTGCGACGTGTTGGGCACATCAGTTTTATACAGCAAAATCGTACAATGGAATATTTACACTTCAGACAAGTATGGAAAATTAAGCATTTCACAGAGGCGTATTTGGAATGAATACAGGTTTTTACAATAATAACTTGTCAGATACTTGTCAATGGTATTTAAATAAAACTGTACATTAACTTACTTTATACTAGTACTTTTGCACACTATGTCAACATATATGAATGATATATGCTTTTTTTGTTTTCAAAGAGCTCAAGTCAGCTCATTTTCTGTTATGTTAGGGGACAATGAAAAACTTTATGCCTGGTGCACGCATTATTTCGTTGAGGTTTTGTTTATACAAAACTTATCCCATCGTTCCCAGTAGTCAAATGACTCATTCGCGAAGTAGCCTGTTATATATTTAGCGAGTTAACTATCAGGATATTAAATTGTAAAAAGAAAGAAAAACGTCATAGAAGGCAGGTGACATCGACCAAGTGTACCGGGAAGGGTGCATATTATTGGCGCATATGTTTGAAAAAATGTGTACACTATCACCGTTCTTAAATTAAAAAGAAAAAGTCGAAACATAAGAATCGACAGGTGAAGTATTCGTCAGGACAGGAAATTTTGTTATTGAGAAATTTCTGAAAACACTGCACATTCGTATTCCCCCACCCCAATTCCATAAATTCAGAATCTCCCAATCTGGACACCCAAAGTAGAATTAGGTCAACAGAGTAAAAAGGTGTAGTGCTGACATCTGAGGCTTTTATATCTGTTACACTTATAAGGTTAACACAATCAGCCATCCACTGGCATTCTGAGTACAACAACCCCAAACGCAAAAGGTACACAAACTGAAGACTCAGAGAAACATATTTAGCCACTCTACCGCCAAAAAAGTAAGACAGTAAGACCCTCTCGGTACCTGAAGAAATCGAGCAGTTTTCCAGACCTCACATAGAACTTCGCTCAGATGGGCTATCTTGTACAGGAGTAAGAGAATCTATCACGTTGCGTATATTTCTGTGTTATATTACAAGGCCCTACACTTCATCCAATAAGCGAATGGCACCATGAATTAAGCTTCGAATTTTACCTACATTATTCAATTACTTATTACTTCCTACCTGAAAAAGCGCGTTTATAGCATTTCACTTTAACAGTGCTATAGCAAAATTCCGTATAATTCCTGCTGCAGTTACGAGGGTAATATTTCTAATAGCGACTAATAACATATACACATAGAATGTGAAACACCAATAATCGTTCAGTCATCAATTGAAATGAACTGGACCGTTAATATGCTAAAGGTGCGTTCACACGATGCCTTTTGTGTAGAGTTTTGCGCATGCGCATAAATTTCCAACAGTGGAGCTACGCGCCCGCATTTGTGCATGCGACATTTCCTTAAAAAAAAAAAAAAAAAAAAAAAAAGGATCAAATGTGTGTGAATTCCTAAGAGGCTAAACTGCTGAGTGTTCATGGATCCTCACACACTCATGCCCGAGGAAGGACTCGAACCTCCGGCAAGAGGGGACGCGCAATCCGTGACATGGCGCCTCAAACCACGCAGCCACTTCGCGTGGCCCTGAAAACGGAGGCCGTGTTCAAAGCGTATTGCTGCCCGCCTTCGGGGGGAATCTTTGCGCTTTTCTGCAGACGACAGGCAGCTGGGGCCCATAGGTATTTGATTGTGAACTGTGCTCAGGTTATACTGTGAAGCAATTTATGTGCAATAATGTCCGTTGCCGCTTCTGAAGATTATTTGAATGAAAATTAGAGATGTGTTGCCCGGTACACCACGTGTTGGATAAAAAGTCTCCGACCATATTTCTGTAAAGAATAAGAAAATGAAAGTATCTATACTTTGTAAGTAAACTATAATGTAAGTTGTGTGTATGAAAAGTATGTATGAAAACTGGATGCATATTCATGCGATTTAAAAGCACAACACCTGACGAGTCTGACATCTGAACAAGAGAAGTGTTGCGGTATGTGTAGCTACTCAACGAACTACTAAACACAGAAATGAAGCACACTGACAATGCAAAAAATACGAAACTGGAAAATGCAGCCTCCGTTCTTTTGAATCTGGCTTGTATGCAATTCCCAAATTTCTTCAGTCCGAGAATGTTAATCTGCCTATCATATTTCACCATTACATACAAGTGACGCAATGACATTTATTAACCTTCACATAACGACTAAGAACCTTCCTTAAGTGTTTCACTGTTATATTTATTTATTTATTCGTGAACCATTGATCCAGTATACAAGATAATTGCATGCTAATGGAACGAGTCATAATTACACATGAGAACAGGACTTACAGATCATAATAGCCAAGAGCTAAGGATACTGCCCAATTTCCTGTATGGCCCCAGCAAGCACGCAGAAGTGCCACAACGCGATGTGACATGCACTCGACTAATGTCTGAAGTAGTGCTAGAGGGAACTGACACCATGAATCCTGCAGGGCTGCCCATAAATCCGTAAGAGTACGAGGGGGTGGAGATCTCTTCTCAGGCATCCCATATATGCTCAACAACGTTCATGGTTAGGTAGTTTGGTGACCAGCGGAAGTGTTTAAACTGAGACAAGTATTCCTTGATCCACTCTGCAGCTATTCTGGACGTGTGGGGTGTCGCATTATTCTGCTGAAAATTGCCCAGGTCCGTCGGAATGCACAATGGACATGAATAAATGCAGGTGATCATACTGGATGTTTACGCAAGTGTCACCTATCAGAGTCGTATCTAGCCGTATGAAGGATCCCATATCATTCCAACTGCACACGCCCCACACCATTACAGAGCCTCCACCACCTTCAACAGTCCTCTGCTGACATCTAGGATCCATGGATTCACGAGGTTGTCTCAATACCGCTACACGTCCATCCGATCGATACAATTTGAAACGACAATGCAACAAGTTTCGAGTCATCAACAGCCCAATGTTGGTGTTGAAGGGCCGAGTCGAGGGGTAAAGCTTTATGTCGTGTAGTCATCAAGGGTACGTCAGTGGGCCATCGACTTCGAATCAATAATAATTGATGTTTGGTTAAATGGTTCGCAAGCTGACACTTGTCGATGGCCCAGCACTGAAATCTGCAGAAATTTGCGGAAGGGATACACTTCTGTCACGTTGAACGACGCTCTCGCAGGACCGGGTTCCTGATATTCACGGTGCACTCGTGAAGTGGTTCAAAATGGTTCAAATGGCTCTGAGCACTACGGGACTTAACATCTATGGTCATCAGTCCCCTAGAACTTAGAACTACTTAAACCTAACTAACCTAAGGACATCACACAACACCCAGCCATCACGAGGCAGAGAGAATACCTGACCGCGCCGGGAATCGAACCCGGGAACCCGGGCGTGGGGAGCGAGAACGCTACCGCACGACCACGAGATGCGGGCTCTCGTGAAGTGGTCTCACCGAAAAATCCGCAGGTAATCGCTACCTGCGTCCACCGCTCGTGCGTCACATTCAGCCTCACTTAAATCTTGACAACCTGCTATTGTCGCAGCGGTAACCAATCTAACAACTGCGCCAGACACACGCTGTCTTATATACGCGTTGCTGACCGCTGCGCCGTATTCTGCCTGTTCTCGTATCTCTGTATTTAATATGCATGTCTATACCAGTTTCTTTGGCGCTTCAAAGTGGATACAAATTGTAATATGTGTATAGGAACATAATATGTTGATAATTACTAGGTTAGGCATATCCTACAATAAAAGGAGGTATTAAACAATCAAATAATAAACTACCATTTTCCACAATACACGTTACTAACTTGATAGAATTGAAATGCTTTGTTTTGAAATAAGGAATACATGATTCAAACTAGTATGTAAGCCGCCAGCTGCTAGCCAACAATTTTTTTTATTGCCAGTCTTATCGCTGTAGTTTACCGAGAACAAAATGAAAAATCTCACTACGACCTCCTTCTGAAATGCACAGACAAAACTTTGTCGTCACTTTTTAGTTCTCTTAGCTCTGTTGTTTATATACTTTTTTACCTACAGTCGCTTTTTGTTTTCTTTTTCTGTCGCTTTTCAGCACGATAAACGCGACCCTCGTTCCCAAGCAAAGACGGGGGCTCATACCAGACTGCTCGCGGAATGAGCAAACGTGTTAACACGAGAACGCCCATTCGTACATTCGTTCTTCCCACAAAGTTTTATGTGTAACTTTTTATTTCCGTTGTAGCCGCTCACTATTCTCCGAAGTAACAGCATTAATAGACTGGTGTTGAACCAAAAAACCATATATATGTTATTACTCTGCTAAACACTGAACTACAACAACCAGCAAGTTACAAGTTACAAAGAATGAACAACGACGGTGAACTTCTCAGCCTTCCCAACTATCGTCCCTGGACTACTTTCACCGTAATACACCACAGTAGCCCACCCCCCTCCCCTTTTTGTTTATGTGGGACATACAGGCACCATTTTGTGGCGACTCTCTGGAGAATGTGGCTGGTGCTTTTTCTCTACCGACAATAAATATGCTGTGGAATCCTGGTACGCCTGTAACCTCTGGACGCGTAGGATAAATGCGACACAGAGCTCGGGAGAACACTTCTCTGCGCTGTCCTATGGTTGATCGAGGTGCCTCGGTAGCTACTACAGCCGGTGCCCATGGCCTTCTTTGGTGTTGTGGCTGCCCAGGCGTCTGTAGTGCAGAGGCGTCAAGGTACGACTTTTCTTCCTGCCCGCGTTCTGTATTCCACTCTCACTGCGTGCGCAACTGGCTGCTCGTCCTCTCCCTTCGACAAGTCTGTGAACTCTTTTCCTCCCTCGTAAAGACCACTATATTGTGAGGTGTTAATGTCTCTCCGCCTTGTCGACTGTTAGTGGTTTCTGGTTTTGCAGGCTACACTGTGTCCTCCTACTGCGCCACATCGCTGGTTTCAGTTTCCCTGTAGATACTGAAATTGCCTTGCCTTCTTGCTCTAAGACAAAAGCATGTGTCTTAATGCTTCGAGACTCAGCACGGTAAAACATGGTGTTTTGACTACTCGTAACCACACAGCTGAACATTGATGAAGATCTCTATGAACAAATACAGGTACTATACCACGATGCAGAGGAGCCTATGGGGAAAGTTTTTGGATTGAACTTTCGATGCTCTGTTAAATCCGCGAAAATACGAATCTGTTTACCGAGAACCAGACTTTGCGCTAGGTCGATAGCTGTTCTTAACCAAGGCAGCACTACCGGCAAAGCTTAGATCCACGTCTCCCGGTGAAACATGAATATGGCTTTAAGAGTTCTATGAGGTCTTTCTAACATGCCATTGCTGGCAAGTTGAAATTCCACATAATCTCTTAAGCTCTGAAACCTGACTCCCCCGTCGGTTATCACCTTGCAAGGAATCCAGATCAGGCGATACATCACTGATAAGCCGGCTGGAGTGGCCTAGCGGTTCTAGGCGCTACAGTCTGGAGCCGCGCGACCGCTACGGTCGCAGCTTCGAATCCTGCCTAGGGCATGGATGTGTGTGATGTCCTTAGGTTAATTAGGTTTAAGTAGTTCTAAGTTCTAGAGGACTAATGACCTCAGAAGTTAAGTCTCATAGTGCTCAGAGCCATTTGAACCATTTGAACATCACTGATAAAATTCCTAGTCACCGTCTCTGCCGAGATGTCCGTAATCGTTACAGATTCTGGACATCGTGTAGAGCGGTCAGTTATTATAAATAGGTAACTATATCTTTACGACAAGGGTAATGGTTCCACGAACTCTACATGTATGTGGATGAATCTTGTAACTTAAGTACTGGCATTGCGAATGGGCGGAAAACATGCCGTTATTGACACTGTAAACACTCTCTTGCGAGTCGTCGACAGTCACTGTCTGCGTTCGGTCAAGTAGAACACTGAGTGACTGCGCGCGCCGACGCATCAACTGAATTCCTGGATGTGAAATGTCGTGAACCATGCGAAATACGGTCTTATTGTATTGTTCAGGAATGTAGGGGCGAATTTGACTGTGAGTTGGATCGCACCACAATGTCGTATGCGCTGCGGGTGCATAAATTCCTTTAAATTCATAACTTGAATTTTTTTCTTCCTTTAATCTCTGCAGTTCATCGTCCACTTTTTGTGCCGGGGCCAAAGCTGCCATGAAACTCCGTGAATTGCTGTACACGCTTCTGATAGATAGCCCGCCACAATGTTGTCATAACGACTGCTGTGACGTATGTCCGTTCTAAATTGTCCTATGAATTCCAGATGCCTGATGAAACGTGGGGTACTCTCCTGGTGAATCCTCTCAAAGGCGTTGACTAGTAGGCGGCAGACAAGGGTGTCGCCTCTAAATCTGTACTGAAATGTTTTACTTCTTTGTATATTGCTAATAATTCCCTATCGATAGCTGACCACAGTTTGAGCTGGCATGAACGATTTGAAAAGACTGTCATTGGCTGCCATATCGCTGCCACCCGCTGCTGCGTTGCTGCACCAATGGCGTTCTGGCTTGCTTCAGCCATTAGGGCCAATTTGCAGTATGGGTTGGGTGACATAACAGTAGCCAACACCAAATAATCCTTACGTTTTGAGAAGCCTCCTATCATCCGTTGTAACCATGGTATCTGATATTTGCCATTGGTAATTTCCCCTGTTTGGATTGCATTGAGGGGCTCTTGAATCACAGCGACATATGGTAAATGCCATCTGTAAAAATTTATCAGTCCCAATGAACGAAGTAATTCTTCGTATGTTTCTGGTTGGAGCACATTTACTATTGCTTGTGCGCGCTCTGGAAGAGGCTTATAACTTCTGCTATTACCTCGTACCCCATAAATTTGATCTTCGTATTTTCTAATTTACGTTTATCAGGGTTTAAAAGGACGTCAACTTTTTTCAAACAGTCGAACCATTGTCGTAAATATCTCTTGTGTTCTTCCTAGTTTCGTGAATTATTCTCATTTTGAAGTGCATTGCGGCATTTGTTTACATGATTATGTTTGGTTTGCCTCGCTTGCGCGTTTTTGAAGTTAGACAACAGTCGGAAAATCCTACAAAATAAAGGTGTGGACTACAACAGAAACTAGACTATACCTCAAACAACAAAAAATCAAGAATATACAAAATAGCATGTAAAACTTGCTCAGGCTACTACATTAGACGAACTGGCAGGAATTTTCTAATTAGATACAATGAACGCATCAATTCTACACACACTTTCAATTTACAAAATCGGCAATAGCACCACACATAAAAGAAACACTGAAAAACACTGGACACTCATTCGAAAACAATGAAAACATTTTAAAATACTTCACCACTACCGAAAATCTCATGCTATGGATTTAATAGAGGAGCTTGAAATTTTTGTACACTACGAAAAGCAAGGAGACAACATTCTCAATGACAAACTAGATGGTGAATTACTTAATTTCTACAAATGTTTCTCCTCGATATGATAAGTCTAACAATTTTCATAAATATGTGCTTTTCGTCATTAGGAAAAAATCGATAATTTAAGTCAACAGTAGTAAAAGTAAGTTTTGTAATGTACAACTCAATAACCCTAACAACTTTGACTGAGTACAAACTATTTGTGAAGTCATATTGTCGTAATATTTTTGTGGCATATTTTGTAGACAAAAAGTGATGATTTGCATGTGTGTGATATTCTGTATAATGGAGTACTCAAAGATTCATTTTGTCCGGTTTCCCGACTGCAGTCTAACTTCAAAAACACGTAAGAGAGGCAGAAAATAACACATGCAAACATCTCCAAATGTATTCATGTAAGCTAATGCACTTTAACACGAGAATTAATTCTCGCAACGCGTGTGGTAGGCAAAAAAACTAAGTAAGTGGTACAGTTATCAATATTTAAATTATGAATGACACAATTACAGACTTACTTGAATCATCTAATATGATGAACGAAATTAAGTATTTTTTTGTTTTTTTGTTTTGTTTTGCAAGCGAGATCTTCCGCGCATGACACATAACCAATATGTATTTAGAAAGCGTCGTTATTGTGAAACATGGCGCTTTATGTATTCGAAGCACTGAGTATTACCGACAGGGGATCTCCAGTTCAATTTTTAGACTCCAGAAGGCTTCTCATTTTCCCACAATCGGCTCCAAATCAAACTGGGTACCTGGAGTACAGATTCAGTTCTGCGAATGGATTCTTATTTTCCTGACAGAAAAATCACAGTTCGTTTCTGGGGTTTCACAAGGAAGTGTTATAGGCCCTGTGCTATTCTTAGTCGATGCAACCGATTTAGGTGTCAATCTGAGAAGCCGTCTTACAGTGTTTCCAAATGATGCTGTCGTCTGCAGTCTAGTAAAGTCATCAAAAGACAAATGCAATTGCAAAATAATTTATACAAAGCGTCGGTATGGTGCGAAAAGTGGCAACTGGCCCGAAGCAGTAAAAAGTGTGAGGTTCTCCACAATTTGAAGACTGCCGATTCAACTATAAGGGGAGATCAACAGGTTTCCGTTTGAGGTCGTTGTTACAGATTATATACAACAGAGCGCGACTCCGATGCAGGTATATAAGCACCGACATTTAGGCAAGGGATTAGTGTGGCATTAGTGTCTTTCCGCCGTGTGTCCACTGAAACCGGTATTACCTCGGCGTATCATAAAGCTCCCAAAGGACTAAGCGGAGCCACTGGACTTCAGGACAGGGGAGCATTCATCTCTTATTGTTCACAATATTTATTAAAATCAGTGAACAGAAATAGCAATTGCCAAAAAGCGCATCAGTTGGCTTTCAATACCCAAGCAAACAACTCTTCAAATGAGAAAGGCAATACCTTAAAAAAGGGTAACTTTACACATGTAGTGTGAATAACTGTATTTTGTTTTATCAAATAGTGAAGAAATTATATTTATAATAAACTCCCAGTCAGAGAACATTTATAAGTAAAGTCCATCAGTTTGCTTTATTTAGTGACAATTGAATAAAACTTGTCAAAAAGGGCTATCGTAAGTACACTTACAGAGAGTTGTAAGACCCTGCCCAAATGTGTTCATTTAAAAGAAAGAGTAACCTCACGTACAGACTCTTAACTAGACAGGCAATGATCTACATCATACACTTCTCTTACAAATAGTTCCCTGCTCATGGCACGAGCGTCCTGCGGAGCGGCCAACACGGGCCACGCCTGGCTGTGCCGTTCGGACCCGATTTGTAGGTCCGACCAAGGGCGCGGCGTACAGCAGGTGCGTCAGTCTTCACCTACCGGGTGCTGCTCCTCCTCAAGCCGTTAATTCAGAGACCTGTAATTGGATGCATCTGGGTCTTAACGCAACGTTCAATTCCGCCCGATTCAAGAATAAGCGAAAACTCGAAGGGCCGAGTCCCACCACCTAAGCACAGATGCAGAACGACACAATTATACACTCCTGGAAATTGAAATAAGAACACCGTGAATTCATTGTCCCAGGAAGGGGAAACTTTATTGACACATTCCTGGGGTCAGATACATCACATGATCACACTGACAGAACCACAGGCACATAGACACAGCCAACAGAGCATGCACAATGTCGGCACTAGTACAGTGTATATCCACCTTTCGCAGCAATGCAGGCTGCTTTCTCCCATGGAGACGATCGTAGAGATGCTGGATGTAGTCCTGTGGAACGGCTTGCCATGCCATTTCCACCTGGCGCCTCAGTTGGACCAGCGTTCGTGCTGGACGTGCAGACCGCGTGAGACGACGCTTCATCCAGTCCCAAACATGCTCAATGGGGGACAGATCCGGAGATCTTGCTGGCCAGGGTAGTTGACTTACACCTTCTAGAGCACGTTGGGTGGCAAGGGATACATGCGGACGTGCATTGTTCTGTTGGAACAGCGAGTTCCCTTGCCGGTCTAGGAGTGGTAGAACGATGGGTTCGATGACGGTTTGGATGTACCGTGCACTATTCAGTGTCCCCTCGACGATCACCAGAGGTGTACGGCCAGTGTAGGAGATCGCTCCCCACACCATGATGCCGGGTGTTGGCCCTGTGTGCCTCGATCTTATGCAGTCCTGATTGTGGCGCTCACCTGCACGGCGCCAAACACGCATACGCCCATCATTGGCACGAAGGCAGAAGCGACTCTCATCGCTGAAGACGACACGTCTCCATTCGTCCCTCCATTCACGCCTGTCGCGACACCACTGGAGGCGGGCTGAACGATGTTGGGGCGTGAGCGGAAGACGGCCTAACGGTGTGCGGGACCGTAGCCCAGCTTCATGGAGACGGTTGCGAATGGTCCTCGCCGATACCCCAGGAGCAACAGTGTCCCTAATTTGCTGGGAAGTGGCGGTGCGGTCCCCTACGGCACTGCGTAGGATCCCACGGTCTTGGCATGCATCCGTGCGTCGCTGCGGTCCGGTCCCAGGTCGACGGGCACGTGCACCTTCCACCGACCACTGGCGACAACATCGATGTACTGTGGAGACCTCACGCTCCACGTGTTGAGCAATTCGGCGGTACGTCCACCCGGCCTCCCGCATGCCCACTATACGCCCTCGCTCAAAGTCCGTCAACTGCACATACGGTTCACGTCCACGCTGTCGCGGCATGCTACCAGTGTTAAAGACTGCGATGGAGCTCCGTATGCCACGGCAAACTGGCTGACACTGACGGCGGCGGTGCACAAATGCTGCGCACCTAGCGCCATTCGACGGCCAACACCGCGGTTCCTGGTGTGTCCGCTGTGCCGTGCGTGTGATCATTGCTTGTACAGCTCTCTCGCAGTGTCCGGAGCAAGTGTGGTGGGTCTGACACACGGCTGTCAATGTGTTCTTTTTTCCATTTCCAGGAGTGTAGTCCCACAAACCGCGTGTGCTGACACATCAACAACACGATACAATCAAATGCCTGAAACAGTGCTATGTTAATAAAACCAAAATCAGTCACTTAAAACAACTTTAAATAAAAAGTCATAGCAGCACTATAGCAAGAGTTAAAACAAATTCGGACTGCTAAATTTAGCTTACAAGCAACAATTGAAGTCGTCATATTTTAAGTAACCGATTGAGCTCAATTCCACACGTGATGCCCCGGGGGAAAAAAGCAGCAAATTATATTTTATTGGTTCAAATGGCTCTGGGCAGTATGGGACTTATCATCTAAAGTCACCAGTCCCCTAGAACTTACAACTACCTAAACCTAACTAACCTAAGGACATCACACACATCCATGCAGGATTAGAACCTGCGACCGTAGCGGTCGCGCGGTTCCAGACTGAAGCGCCTAGAACCTCTCGGCCACAATGGCCGGCGATATTTTATTATTACGATAATCGACCCCTTGGTGGATGCCGACATTCGAACATCCGCTCAAGTGTCTCACGGAGTTAGCGCACCTTGGTAGATCATGCAGTTCAAGATCCACCAGATTGTCTGGAACAAACTGAACACTCATCTGTCGATAGAAATTAAAGGTAGTCGGCACGCATGAAGCCAAACATATTGTTAAAACCCTACATCCTATGTTAGTTGTCTGAAGTAACACAGGAAAAGACATCACGTAAGCAAATCATCCGCTTGTTATGTAGAAGCCTTCAGTCGACAATACCCACACCATAATAAAATTACACAGAATGGTCCATGTACTGCGGGGAGTATAATATTTTGGCAACGTTTGCGGATAGCCTAATGCGGGTACAACGAAACAACAGAATATAAAGATGCAGCTAATTTGTTCTCCAGTTAAAACGCAGAGAATTTTTTTTTTTTTTACTGAGGCATAAAACCAAGTTCATTCCTTTTAACGGCAACTAATATATTACCAGTTGATAAAAAAGAATAAAATTATACAGCTGTATAAGGTAAGGATCATAGTGCAACATTTCACAAAAATATTCTTGAAGCTGTGCTAAAAGTTTGATCAAAGTTGTTCGAAAGAGCGTAGTTTCTCAGGATTTGTTTAGAAAGAAGTGGATCTGACAAGGTAGTCTGTTAGGAGATTTCGCATGTACGTTCAGGACGGATTCCCACTTGCTTTTGTTAAATGTTCGCTGTAAGCCTTGCAATATGTCTCTTGGCGCTAGGAATGTACAGATGATAGACCTTTGAAATTCCGAAGGATCGAAGAAATTAGATACAGTGCGCTTAGTAACTATGAATCATGAAATCATTTGATTACTTTAATTACGTATGTGCAAATAACGTATGTACACGGGACTAAAATTGTCAAGGCAACATCTTTTGTCTAATTGATACATATCATGAAAGTGCAGTTACTTGTTCAGTACTAACATCTGCGTTTATCTTCTCAAATGAACCGATTCGTACGGAAACTTTGTTCACTTTTTAGCTGTAAAGTGTTGCATGTTTCAAAAGTAGGGCCTTTGGTCTAAAATATAGCAATTCAGTAATTGCATAAAACAATACCTGTATCTTAAGTGTATTGATACATGGTCTTGAATAGATTAAGTATACAAAGAAATTATTAGATCCCGAGTTCGTAGCTCGTGATCGTGCGGTAGCGTTCTCGCTTCCGGCGCCCGGGTTCCCAGGTTCGATTCCCGGCGAAGTTAGGGATATTCTCTGCCTCGTGATGACCGGGTGTTGTGTGATGTCCTTCGGGTAGTTAGGTTTAAGTAGTTCTAAGTTCTAGGGGACTGATGACCATAGATGTTAAGTCCCATAGTGCTCAGAGCCATTTGAACTATTTTTTATCACATCCCGATCAACTGTTTAGTTAAACCATACACTTACTACAGATAATTACAACACTGACTGGTCCTAATGTAGAGTCCATTTTGAACCCACCTTTCGTAGGCCAACTCTGTATTTATACTTAGTAAGTGATGTCAGATATATGATAAGCGTTGCATACACAATGATTTAACGGATGCAAATGGTTAAATGGCGCTGAGCACTATGGGACTTAACATCTGAGGCCATCAGTCCCCTAGAACTTAGAACTAATTAAACCTAACTAACCCAAGGATATCAAACACATCCATGTCCGAGGCAGGATTCGAACCTGCGACCGGAGCAGTCGCGCGGTTCCGGTCTGAAGCGCCTAGAACTGCTCGGTCACCGTGGCCGGCTAACGGGTGCAAACAACGTTCATGTGGACTGTGTATCCCTGTTAGCAACAGTTGTGGAAATAGAATGGATAGTTCAACTTATATTGGAGATTAGAGTTACAGAAGTCCAAACAGTTTAAGGAAAAATAGAATGAAATTTTGGAACGGAAGAGAGATAAAACTTGTACCATTCAAAAATAAATCATCATCATCATCATCTTTTAAGACTGATTCTGCCTTTCAGCGTTCAGTCTGGACCATAGTCCTCCTTATAAAATTCCTCCATGATCCCCTATTCAGTGCAAACATTGGTGCCTCTTCTGATGTTAAGCCTATTACTTCAAAATCATTCTTAACCGGATACAGGTACCTTCTCCTTGGTCTATCCCGACTCCTCCTACCTGAACTCATGAGTCTCTTGGGTAACCTTGCTTCTCCCATGCGTGTAACATGACCCCACCATCTAAGCCTGTTCGCCCTGACTGCTACATCTATAGAGTTCATTCCCAATTTTTCTTTGATTTCCTCATTGTGCACACCCTCCTGCCATTGTTCCCATCTACTAGTACCTGCAATCATCCTAGCTACTTTCATATCCGTAACCTCAACCTTACTGATAAGGTATCCTGAATCCATCCAGCTTTCGCTCCCATACAACAAAGTTGCTCGAAATATTGAACGGTGCACAGATAACTTAGTCTTGGTACTGACTTCCTTCTTGCAGAAGAGAGTAGATCGTGGCTGAGCGCTCACTGCATTAGTTTTGCTACACCTCGCTTCCAGTTCTTTCACTATGTTGCCATCCTGTGAGAATATGAATCATAAGTACTTGAAACCGTCCACTTGTTCTAACTTTGTTCCTCCTATTTGGCATTCAGTCCGTTTATATCTCTTTCCCACTGACATTACTTTTGTTTTGGAGATGCTAATCTTCATACCATAGTCCTTACATCTCTGATCTAGTTCTGAAATATTACTTTGCAAACTTTCAATAGAGTCTGCCATCACAACTAAGTCATCCGCATATGCGAGACTGCTTATTTTGTGTTCACCTATCTTAATCTCACCCAGCCAGTCTATTGTTTTCAACATGTGATCCATAAATAATATGAACAACAGTGGAGACAGGTTGCAGCCTTGTCTTATCCCTGAAACTACTCTGAACCATGGACTCAATTTACCGTCAATTGTAACTGCCGCCTGACCATCTATGTAAAGACCTTTAATTGCTTGCAAAAGTTTGCCTCCTATTCCATAACCACGTAGAACAGACAATAACTTCCTCCGAGGAACACGGTCATATGCCTTTTCTAGATCTGAAAAACATAGATACAATTCCCTATTCCACTCTTAACATGTCTCCATTATTTGCCGTAAGCTAAAGATCTGGTCCTGACAACCTCTAAGAGGCCTAAACCCACACTGATTTTCATCCAATTTGCCTTCAACTAATACTCGCACTTTCCTTTCAACAAAACCTGAGAAGATTTTACCCACAACGCTGATTAAAGAGATACCTCTGTAGTTGTTACAATCTTTTCTGTTTCCATGTTTAAAGATTGGTGTGATTACTGCTTTCGTCCAGTCTGATGGAACCTGTACGGACTCCCACTTCATTTCAATTATCCTGTGTAGCTGTTTAAGACCTGATATTCCACTGTATTTGATGAGTTCCGACTTAATTACATCCACCCAACTTGCTTTATTGCACTGCAATCTATTGACCATTTTCTCCCTCAAATGTGATCCTATTTCCATCATCATTCCTGTCCCATTGTACATCGAAATCTGAAACATTACTGATCGTATTTTCACCTACATTGAGCAACTCTTCAAACTATTCTCTCTATCTGCCCAAGGCATCAACAGGATTCACCAGCAGTTTACTTGACCTGTCCAAAATACTTGTTGTTTCCTTTCTACCTCCCTTTCGGAGACTGCTAATTACACTCCAGAATGGTTTTCCAGCAGCTTGACCCAAGGTCTCCAACCCGTTTCCAAAATCTTCCCAAGATTTCTTCTTGGATGCTGCAATTATCTGTTTGGCTTTGTTTCTTTCTTCAACATAAATTTCTCTGTCTACCTAAGTTCTAGTATGTAGCCATTTTTGATATGCCTTCTTTTTCCTTTTACAGGCTGTCTAGACTGTGTCATTCCACCAAGCTGTTGGCTTCATCCTACCTTTACACACTACTGTTCCAAGACATTCTTTGGCCACTTCTAGTATTGTGTCCCTGTACCTTGTCCATTCCTTTTCTATTGACTGCAATTGACTACATTCAACTAACTGGTACGTTTCTGAGATCACTGTTATGTACTTGTGTCTGATTCCCTTATCCTGAAGTTTCTCCACTCTTATCCTCCTACACACGGACCTGGCCTCCTGCACTTTCGGCCTCACAATACCAATTTCACTGCAGATTAAATAATGATCAGTGTCATCAAAGAATCCCCTGAATACACGTGTGTCCCTCACAGCCTTCCTGAATTCCTGATCTGTTATTATATAGTCAGCGACAGGTCTGGTTCCCCTGCCTTCCAAAGTATACCGGTAAATGTTCTTAAGTTTAAAAAGCAAGTTTGTGATTACTAAGCCCATACTGGCACAGAAATCGAAGAGTTGTTTCCCGTTCCTGTTGGCCTCCATATCCTGTCCAAATTTACCCATAACCTTTTCATACCCTTCTGTTCGATATCCAATCCTGGCATTAAAATCACCCATGAGCAGAACACTGTCCTTGTCCTTTACTCTAACAACTACATCACTGAGTGCATCATAAAAACTATCCATCTTATCTTGATCTGTCCCTTCACAATGCGAATATACTGACACAATCCTAATTTTCTTTCTAGACACTGTCAAATCTATCCACATCAGTCGTTCGTTTACACACCTTATTGCAACTACGCTGGTTCCCATTTCTTTCCTGATGAAAAGCCCTACACCCCATTGTGCTATTCCTGCTTTGACTCCTGACAGGTGGACTTTGTATTCTCCCACTTCCTCTTCTTTCTCACCCCTTACCCGAATGTCACTAACAGCTAAAACATCCAACCCCATCTTACTTGCAGCCTCTGCCAGCTCTACCTTCTACCCAGAGTAGCCCCCATTGGTGTTAATAGCTCCCCATCTCGTTACCATTCGTTCGCCGAGTCGTATCTTAGGAGACCCTGGTTTGTCAATTAGAGGTGGGACTCGGTCACCTCCAAAGGTCCGAGGCATTTTGCTCTGATTGTTGCCAGCATCATTTTTATTGTACCAGGGAAGCAGGTTGCTAGCCTTAATTGCCCTGGGTCCCATTGAGTTTTACCCCTAACGGTTGAGGGACTAACCGGTGGATTTGGTAGTCTTTGCCGTCTGAGCACAAAAGTGGCCACGACTCGGGATATGTCCGAGACGCCCAGCCTTATTCCAAAGTAACTGATATCCCGACTGTCGGGACCACTTACGTGGCCACTCGTACGTTGTCCGTAGTTTTTGAACTAGGACATGATACCAGGAACCCACACGATGAACCACTCAAAAATAAAATAAAGTCTAGACTGAAAAATAATCGGGAAAAATATACGTGGAGGATGTGCCAGGGTATATTAAACAAGAATTAAATGTAAAAATCTTAACGAATGATAAAATAATCCCACCAGTCGCAGTCATGCAACTATCTTGAATTGATAAATTGCAGCATTTTTGCTCCTACTTATGCGAAAAAAACCCATATTCTCGAACAGATATTTATAGCTTCCAGTCCTTTGATTTTGCTCTAATAAAGAAAGTTAGGGAACAGTTGAGTCATTTCTCCGCTACTTCGTTGTACGTGTCTGAGTAGAATGGGAGAGTGGTGTTGGCAGGCGCTGGTCAGCATCACCAACCATAAGACACTGTATTGGCATGCGATGTCTAATCGAACGAGTAAATAATTCTGGTTACATTTCCTCAAGTCGATATTGTCTAATTTCACTAAAGCTTGATAATTTTTATTATGCCTTTTAAGTTATTCATGTTCAATCAGGAAGTATAGTTAGATTTTGGCTACCGTGCAGCTCATCAGTCGTTTTGTTCAAAGGGTAGTCCCATCTGCCTTGGCGATTTATGTGGGCTCTACGGTGGACTGCTCTTCAGACTGACGTTGGAGTCATCTGGGGTGAGTAGCATCAGCTCTGTAGACTTAGGCCGCAGGCTGTAGCTGCACATCGACTTCTTACCTTCCGTTCATAACCGACAACAGAGGTTTGCCCATTAATTACTTCGGTCCTCATTTAAGGCTGCCATTATCATCAGATGACACTGAGATTTTCCCACGTTTCTCAGTCCTTGTCCCGACAAGTAACACACTTTGTGGGAGAGTGGACTATGCACTGAGCTGTCTACTGCTTGGCAGGAGCGATAGGCAGTTCACTTACACACTTCTTCGTGTAGTGTCAGAAGGGTAGTACGCGTAGGCGCGATGTTAAACATCAGTGTATCTTAATTCAAAACGTGTGGATGAAAAGCTACAGTATATGCTAACGGACTAAGACCGTGCGACCATAGCCCGCCAAGAGACTCAAAGCGACGCAGTAAACAAAGCGTGTAAGCGGGGCAGCAGCGAGTGGGAAATCATTCCGGCGACAACACGCGCCAAAAACAGGGATATCCACAGACATAACAGACGCTGGCAAAGGGCGGATTGTTACCGCCCGGCGCCTGTGAACAAGCATTTCGGCGACGGCGAAGCTGGTCGGGTGTAGGTATGCTACTGTCTACTGCCGTGAGCGTCTATGGAAAGTGGCTTGAAGGACGGCGAAGCCACTTGTAGCCGGCAAGGTGTTCGACGTCAACGCCTGATCACAGAACATGGAGCTCGTTTGCTTGCCGCTCTGTAAAAGCAGGATAGGTTAAAATGATACCTGGTTCCACACGGTTGTCGGAACAGGTCTTTTTTTTTTAAAAAAAAAAAGACAATGAAAGAAAGAAAGAAAACGCTGAGCGAAAGGTCTGCTAGGCTGCAGAAAATTAGTGGGCTTTGATTACTTTAGGGAAATCAAGGAAAACGTAAATCAGTCGTACTCCCGAATGCGATCCAGTGTGCTAACCGCTGCGCCACCTCGCTCGGTAATTTGACATTAGGAAGGGCAAAGGCACCATAGACCCTGCGTTGTGTTGCGTCTGATAGTGGTATCAGGCCTTAAGAAGAAATTTTCGTAGCTAGATTGGTCACCCAAGGATCTCGACAACCGCGCGGGATTAGCCGTGCGGTCTCAGGCAACATTGTTGTTGTTGCTGTGGTTTTTAGTCTGAAGTCTGGTTTGATGCAGCTATTCATGCAAACCTATCTTGTGCAGGCCTCTTTATCTCTGAATAGCTACTACAACCTTCGTCCATTTGAATTTTCTCAGAGTATTCATTCCTTGACTATCCCTACAAGTTTCTTGATCTCAGGATGTATTCTATAACTGATCCCTTGTTTTAGTCAAATTGTACCACAATTTTCTGTTTTGCCCAGGTAAATTCAGTACCTCTTCATTACTTATCCGATCTAGCCATCAAATCTTCAGCATTTTCCTGAAGTGCCACATTTCAAAAGATTTTATTCTCTTTTTGTCTTATCTGTTCATCACGCGCGTTTCACTTCTGTTCACGGCTGTATCCCTGACACAGGTTTTGTGAAAACATTTTCTAACGCTTTAAATTTACATGAAATGCGAAGAAAACCATTTAGTTCCCAAAATTCTTTACTTACTATAACTAATCTGTATTTGATCTCCTCCCTACGTCACCCATTGTCAGTTATTTTGCTTCACAAACATCAGAACTCATCTAACTTTTTTAGCGTATCATTTCCTAATCTAATCGCCCCAGAATTGTATGAGTTGAGTCCATTCCATACCTCTCTCTTTACTTTTGTTGACGTTCATCTCATAACCACTTTGTAAGGGACTATCCTCTACACTGAACAGCTCTTTGAAGGTCTCCACTGTCTGTGACACAATTGCGAAGTCATCCGAAACCTCGAAGTTTTCTTTACTCCTTTTTTATATACTGCTTGATTGATGTACAGACTTAGTAACAACGTCCTTGGACTCTTAAAACGACAGCAGGTTTCTGTACAAGTTGTATATAATCTTTAACTCTCTGTATTTTATCACAAAACGAGGATAATGGAATGTAGTCGTATTAAATCGGGTGATGCTGAGGGAATTAGATTAGGAAATGAGACACTCAAAGTAGTAAAGGAGTTTTGCTATTTGGGGAGCAAAATAACTGACGATGCTCGAAGTAGAGAGGATATAAAATGTAAACGGGCAATGGCAAGGAAAGCGTTTCTGAAGAAGAGAAATTTGTTAACATCGAGTATAGATTTAAGTGTCAGGCAGTCGTTTCTAAAAGTTTTTGTATGGAGTGTAGCCATGTATGGAACATGGACAATCAATAGTTTGGACAAGAAGAGAATAGAAGCTTTTTAAATGTGGTGCTACAGAAGAATGCTGAAGATTAGCTGGTTAAATCACATAACTAAAGAGGAGGTATTGTATAGGATTGGGGAGAAGAGAAGTTTGTGGCACAACTTGACTAGAAGAAGGGATCGGTTGGTAGGACATGTTGTGAGACATCAAGGGACCACCAATTTAGTATTGTAGGGCAGCGTGTAGGGTAAAAATCGTAGAGGGAGACCAAGAGATGAATACACTAGGCAGATTCAGAAGGATGTAGGTTGCGGTAGGTACTGGGAGATGAAGAAGCTTGCACAGCATAGAGTAGCATGGAGAGCTGCATCATACCAGGCTCAGACTGAAGACCACCACAACAACAACAACCATAAAATTGCGAAGGATGGATTCCGGCCACTATTGTAAACAGTTTTCCTTAAAGTAGGGTTTCCCAAACTCTGTTCTGTGGAACACAGGTGTTAAACAAGAGCTCCAGAAAAAAATTGTCAATACCTTCGTGGTATTTTTCGATATTTTGCCAGTGCTAATTACTTTTTAAAATCTTATTGTAAAACGCAGATCAGCAAATTGTAAGTAACTACTTTTTTACAAAAATTGCGACGTGAACTGTTTAATAATCTAAAACTAAACAAAAATGTATATTTGTAGATCCCACTGATGATGCCTTAAAACAAGAAAAGGCGAAACGCGTATGGGAGAAATAAACTAAATAGCAACAGCAAAAGGCAGTTTCATTTACAAAAAAAGTATTTATATGCTTGCTGCGGAAGATGGACACGCAAACAAACTTGTTCTTATTTTGGTTTTTGTGTTAGCAGTTACGGTTTAAAACTGAAGTAATCACTGATTAAAACAAAAGTTTCTCTGATTTTTAAAAAAAATTATTGACTTTGAAATTAAAGAATGTATTCCATCGAAGCACCAGGATTCTCAAAGTTTTCCGTCAGAGCAGAAGTTTTGAACCCCTTTTCTAAATCTACATATGCTATAAACCTAGGTGATCACGACTGCAGCGAAATTCGCTGTCGTTTCTCAGAAATTTGCCAGTGTTGCTAGTGCGCCCTCGGTCTCAGACCCCGCCAAGTGTCGATCGACCCTGTCGTGCAGGACACGTCGGCCCCAGCCCTGGACCTGCAGCAGCGAGGAGAGGCGGCGCGTGTCGCGGAGGCGCAGCCGCCAGCCGGGCCGCGCTAGCCTGTGGTGTAACTACAGGCTGTGTCCGCGCGGCCGGCACTCTCAGTAAACCACCCACATCTGTACTCTGCTGTTGTCCTTGTTGTCTCACTTAGGGGTCCTAGACACGCACCCATCACCCGACCGATCAGCTTCGTGTGCAACTTTCAAACGACCCAACCGACTTTACTCGGCCATTGCAGTGACAGAGTTACAAACTTTTGGGGGCGGTTGGAACGACAGCGCTACAACGCCACCGTTATTTTTAGTAAAAAGGAAAGGGGGGGGGGTGATGGAAGTGGTTGGCGGATCTTCTGTCCAATGGTCGCACGCAACAGACCTACTGACAAGGATAGTTGGTCGGTCGGTTGCCGAAAGCGCCTGCAAACCTCCACTACGTTGTTCCATTAAGTTTCGGGCGTGCAGCCGCAAGAAATCTTCTTCTTCTAATATTTTGGCTGTATAACGTTTAGCAATCTTCAGAGTGCCACTCCAGTGCTCGCTTCGTCCCTTTGTACTGTTGTACCGGGCGACTGCGCATGGGGCCACACATGCAAATGCGCCAGAGACGTTGGTCGGCTGCAGAGACGTGCATTATGTGCGAGTTGCATCTATGACTTCGCAGTTGATCTGTGTTGGCATATCGATATATCATTGTCAGCTGCACTGTGACGACGTCTTTGCGAGTTAATTACAGCAAGTGCCGGATTCCATGAAGTATGAAGATTGAAACCACTATCTCTATTAATTAAATTCGTCGTCAAGTGAATTTCAATTGCCTCCTTCACTATCGAGTCTCAAAAGGATGATGTAGTTGCCAAAATTTCGATGTTGTCATACAACATACTGTGACCATTATAAATACAGTGCTCTGCCACCGCCGACTTGTTAGCTTGTACAAGTCGTGTGTACATCCGGTGTTCTGTACATCTTTCTTGGACAATACGAGTTGTTTGTCCGATGTAAGAAAGGCCACATTCACGTGGAATTTTGTAAACTCCAGATTTTCGGAGCAGCAAATCATCTTTGGCGGAGCCCACGAGTGCAGCTGTCTTGGGTGGAGGACAAAAAATCGCTTTTATTTTGTGTCTGCCAAGAATGCGTCCTATTTTTTATATAGGCTACCCACATATGGCAGGAAAACCATCGATTTAAAGGTTTCTTCATCTTCTTCTGCTTTCTTTATACAGCCGAAATATTAGAAGAAGAAGGAGATTTCTTGCTGCTGGACACCCGAAACTTAATGGAACAGTCTTTGCGCCGTCAAAACCTGAAGATTCACATCCACTATGTTGGTCGGTCGGTCGGTTGGTACGCGTATATGGCCAGAAACATTCTCGGTGTTATGAATTCATTGATAAAATCGTTGGGCCAACTAGAGCGTTCGATACGGCGCGTCAGCTCTGAGCAGTGTGGTGTTGTGTGGGTTAAGTCACACATGTGTGGAGCCCTCTTCGTTTTTCTCTGGACTGCTATTAGTGTGAGTTAATGTTGCACCTTCAGTTTGTTCTCTGCCTCACGTGGCCTTACTCTCACGCCAAGGAACAATCGTAAGTTGGTTTAATGAACAGATTTTTGTAAATCGTCGTCGTCGCTACTGCAGTGGAGGCCGAGTTACCACTGTTAATCGTTGGCCGAGTTTGTGAGTTCGTGAAACACCTTCCTTCTTTCCCAACTGGGTAGAGCCAGTTTACGTTGGGAAATGACATAGGTGGAGGTCATGGTAAACAAAAATACTGTCTCCAGTAAACTTACTTACATTAGAAAATTTTATTTTATTTGATGAACCGATAGCCATTTAAAGGTACAGGGCTCTTATTTTACTTGCACTTGATTGAACTAGAAACGTTGAAAAATTTGGTGCTGGACTGTGATTGGAAATCGTATCTCCTCTTTCGAGGATCTGACTCTCTCAGAACAGTATAATTCAATCATTTCGTTCCTTTTTCCAAGTCTGCAATCTTCTCTAGGTCTCTTCCAATGGTCATTATGTGGGTACGATTCCTGATCCAGTACAAAAATATTCATAATTTCATTTCAAGCCCTATCACGTGCACACCGGCCTGCTAGTGAAAATTAACGCGCATTTGTAATGTCTGTTCATGTGTTGCCAACAATTTCTGGTCAAACATTCACACATCTTATGTTGGCGAGTGAGCAATTGATACTTAAGCTATATTCGTGGACGATAAAGAAGAACGATAGGAGTGCGGGTCGATTGTCGCTCGGGCACAAAAATTTGTATCCCTATTTTAGAGTCAAACACCTAGTAGCTGCTAAGAAAAACCGAGAAGTTACATTTGATTTTACTTAGTTAACAATAGGATTAAGTGTTGGGTTCGTATCTCCGTAACAGAACTTCACATCATGTGCTTCATCTTTAAGTTCGAAAGGGACTTGATAGGAGAGCCGGTTTATTACAAAAACTGTCGTCTTTTATTTTCAAGTTGGTTTGGTTACTGATATTGGCGAAAATTTCGATAATTCGTGACTCTTCATGGTTAGTCAGCAATATGATATGATTAGATTAATACTTATTCTATAGATCATAAATACGACATTTCGTAGTGATGTGGAACGTGTCATTTTAATGAAAGATTTCTTTACATACCAGTATTCAAGTTCTTTACAACAATTTTTTACCCCCTCTGTCATTCTTTTTTAGTTTTATCTCTCCCTCTCTCTTCTCTCTCTCTCTCTCTCTCTCTCTCTCTCTCTCTCTCTCTCTCTCTCACACACACACACACACACACACACACACACACACACACACACACACACACACTTTTTTTATTTGTTTGGTGTGCTCGACTATCGGCGAGGCACGAAAACTTCCGTGAATGAGTTTCTCAGTTTTGGGTACAGTTACGAAAGAAATATGAAAACAACTACGAGAGTTACTGATTTATGATGCTTGGTTTGCAGTCAGCTCTGAGTATTATTAGTAACTACGCTCCAGTCCCTAAACCTAGTTACAAAAATGCGAATCAGACGCTTAACTTATTCCAGGATATAGCAGCTGCGTCTCTGAAACGACAGCTATGGCCACATCCCAGCCTACTGTAGGATCACATCGGTCCATCTTCTCCCTGCTGGTATTGTAACTGACATTTGTCAACAAGGCAAGGTATGTTTGGCAACTCTGTGATCGACGAATTAATTCCTAGTGTGCGCGGAATTAAGCCTCAAATTTCACTTGAATTTTCCTGTCATTTCCATTGAATAATCTGAGTTATTATCGCTTGAGGTGTAACAAATGATTTTCAGCCCAGGAAAGCCGTTGCACATGGAAATCGCAACTAATCTCGTCCTTTAAACAGCGGCGTACGAGTTCTAGCCACTATTGGCATCATCAGAGAAAGGCGCCTGTTTACGAGCTCTGTGGGGAGCCGGCACGGTAACTCAGCGTGTTCGATCCGAGCTGCCCTCTGTAATAAAAAAACTGAGTTAATGGATCAACGACGAGCTGAAACGGGTGTCTTGCGACGTCCGCCCCGAGCCGATGCAACGATCGAAAACGAACAAAATGAGATTTAAAAAAGATTGGGCATGTGCTCACCTATGAAAAAGCGTCTGTTCTGGTTCGCGGTTCCAGTCTCGCTGATTGTGACCTTTTTATCTCTTTTGTAAAAGAGCTACAAGCATTCAGGTCAAACATCTATAAGTAAATCGCAAGAAAATACTTTCAGCTCATAGTACAATGGAGAAAAACTTACAATGTGCACAACAGGTAACACGTCTTTCCGCTGCCGATAAGCAAATTTTGGGTTTCTAGGAATGCATAACTTTATTTGTGAAATTCCACATTTGCATACCTTTTGAGTATGACACAGCATACCAATTAAACACAGACCCAATCGAAATCTAAGTGCGTAGTATTTTACTAATTTGTGCCGATAGAGGAACGCTTGTGTACAGATACTCAGTTTTATTAAAACAGGCTTTCGTCGTAAGTTTACCGTGGGTAGTTTTATTTCATTTCTTATAATACGGTGCACAATTTTCGTAAGGTTTCTTTTACTGTTGTTAAAACAATACTAAACATGAGAGAGAAATTAATCATCAACGATATACGCGAATTCTCTTATGTTATCTATAACAGTCTGACAATGCACATGCAGTTTATTGATTACATGCATGTAGAAAACTTTTTCTGAGTTAAAGCTGCCAAACAAAGTTTGAAGAAGAATAAAACGCCACTACGAGACGACAGCTAATGTAGAAAATAATTTTCTGACGTATTTTGGCATGATGCGCTCTCCCCATACATAATATTGAAGTTCCGAGGTGCATCTGCTGCCTGGCCGTCTATTAAACCTGAAAAGAACAAAACGTCGCAGTAGTTGGCCCTTCTCCTACATGCGACTATTTTGGGTTGAGAAGTGGAGGAATTATGTTCAAAGTTCCATTAAAATGATAACTTCAACAGACAGCAGAATTGCGTTTCAAAAAATGTCGCAGCGAATGTAATAGAACTCGCGACATCTTATCTACGGTACGCGACCCTTACGGTTACGCTACTAGAAATCATGTAGCTACAGTAGCTCCAGAAGTCAACAACAGTTCCTCCAGAACGCAATAGAGTAACTCAAATGGAGAGCAACACTTCCTGTTTCAATTTCTGCATCTTAACTGTTGGAAGTTCTGTATAAGTGCAGGTTACGTGATTTTATTTCGGTGATTAAAAAATAGAGTCGAATGTATGCACTGGGTAGCCGAGACAGCTAGTTCATGGCGATTCGGTCAACCAAGTAAATGAATGTACTGAACATTCTGTAAACCACTGCAGGGAGCCTGTGTGTCAGAATTCTCATTGAGTGTGCCGCAACGGTGTTATAATACAAAATGAATCTTACAGAACTTATTTGGTGGTCTGTTGGATTGATGGTAGGTTCCTATGATGATGGTGTGGGTTCAATTCCAACTTCTGCTGATGATTTTTAATAGGGAGAGACAGATTGTATTCTCGTCTGGTTACGCGAAGTGAAGAAGTTACAATAGAATTGTCGTCTGAAATTCACATTAAACATGGTATTCTTTCTCTACCAAGTAGACGTTAGGTTGAACGACAATAAAGTAAGGAGTGGCGAAATGTGGGATCTCTACCACCAGTAACGTTTCTTATACTAGTTACTTATTTCTGGCGACGAAACATTCGCTATGTACGTTCACGCGACACTTATTCCATCTTTTATTTGAGCTTATGTTTGTCGATAAAATTGGTTCTGAACGGGGAATGCAGCTCAGACCACCCTTAACCCGCAATTTTATCCCTTCGTGACAATACAGCTCGACTACTATTTGTCGTTTGCTAAAAACTGCAGATTCTTCAACATCTCCACATATTGCGCGTGAATGGGTTCGAATCATGGCTAAAAATAGCTCTGAGCACTATGGGACTTAACATCTGTGGTCATCAGTCCCCTAGAACTTAGAACTACTTAAACCTAACTAACCGAAGGACATCACACACATCTACGCCCGAGGCAGGATTCGAACCTGTGACCGTAGCAGTCACGCGGTTCCGGTTCGAATCCTGGCCCGGCACTAAAGTTTTCATTATGTATTATCAAGCTCTAGCATGAGAACACCTATCTGTATGTGAATAATAATTTTGATTTTTAATGCATTTTCATTCGTTGTCAACACTAACGATATCTGACGTTTTTCACTCGCAGTGAGACACACAACTTTTTGAGAGATCATTGTGACTTCAAGGATATTATTCCAAGCTGCTGGTGGAGAAAAATTCGGTAGCTGACGTCTCTTTGTGTGTAGTCAACAACGATATGTGTGGGGTTCGATTCCCAGTCAGCACTAAATTCTTCGTCATATTATTTCTAGTTCAAACATGCTCACATGTCGCTTCTGGTGTAACAAACCCATATTTAACGTTCATTTTCCCTAGAGTATAACAGCGATAGGTGCCGGTTTGGAGTCCTGGGAGGGAAAAAAGTAATGTTTCGTCTCGTCATTTCGGTTAAAACATCTAGCTACAGCCGAGAAAGCCGGCAGAAGTGGCCGAGCGGTTCTAGGCGCTACAGTCTGGAATCGCACGACCGCAACGGTCGCAGGTTCGAATCCTGCCTCGGGCATGGATGTGTGTGATGTCCTTAGGTTAGTTAGGTTTAAGTAGTTCTAAGTTTTAGGGGACTGATGACCTCAGAAGTTGAGTCCCATAGTGCTCAGAGGCATTTGAACCATTTTACTGCCGAGAAAAACCGATATGTCACAGTTGATTGTTCTTCGATAAGAATGCGATTAGGTTCTGGGTTCAAATCCCTGTACAACACAACGCTTTACCTCACGGCATTTCAAGTAACTTACTTGTGAAGAAGCAATATTTAACATCTCTCTTAGTTCGTTAACAGGGACAATAGATGCTGGGCAGGAATTCGCGTCCGTTAAAAATGTTTACATTATGTATCTTAAAGTTGATATTTGTTAACTGATACTGCCTGAAATCGAGGGATATCACTGTCTGTATGCCTAGTCGGGAATGACTGTGAGTTTCCGTCAGTCACGAAATCTTAGTCTGCATGATCTGGGTTTGAATCCATATGCAGGACGAGGCGGTTCGTCGTATCATTTGAAGTTCATACATATTCTCAACTAGCTGCTAGTGAGTAATATATATTTTTCTTTGATGAGGAAATCATGAATACGACGAACTTACTACGTGCATTATCTGTCTGAACGTAATAATGAGAGTGGTAACATTTCAGGTATGTCATTTATTGTAATAAAGGTGAGGTTACAAGCCTTAAGGACAGTCTTATCTGTGATGAGGTTTTCCCTGATATTTGTAGTGTCGTGGTATTACTATACATCTTGAGTTATTGCGATACAGGGCAGTGTTTTATAGTGGTGACTTGTTGGAACCATTTTCAATAGTCAAACGACTGTACCAAGGAGTGATTAGAGGACCTGCTATGCAGGTGCGTTATGTGGGTTGCATGCAAATCAGGCGAAATGCAATTCAAGTCGTTCGGATACTTTTGAGCACGACTGTACCATGGGAAAGTATGAGAGGAGGTTGTTTGGTCGTTGATATCCTCTTTCTATAACACAAACTTAACGCTTATATTAACTGCATTCTTTATTCATAAGAATAGAAAGTTTACTTAACACCAGATCTTCGTTGTGGTACAAGCTCTTCTGTATAGTCCACATTAGCTGCACTGCTGGTGAAGTACAAACTCCGCTATGTTCACTATGTGGTTAAGTGCTGCCTATCTCTGAGTTAGCGGCGGAGCTAACTGCTACTGCAATTCCCGCTGGGCTATGACTGTTGACACTGTAACTCACTCAGTGCGAGAGACTGCAACAGACTCAGACTCACCCTCTGGTTCGCAGCAGCGATCCTAAATACTGGCGGCGTTGGCGACGCATTTCCTGGGAGACTGTTGTCAGCCTTTATCTATCGTCTCGCAACCTCTTTGCTGCATGGTGTGCTGGCGCCAGCTTACTCCAGCACAAAGTTACTCAGAGAGGGAAAAAGAGAGAGCGGGAGGGGGAGAAGGGGGGGGGGGGGGGGACTGCGTGTGTTTCGATGGGAGTTTCACAAGTGTCAGTATGAAAGCACTGCCACCACGTGATGCTTTTTCTGACAGGAAGTAATCGGTGGGGTGAGGGGCAGGAAGACAGTGGAAGGAGGAGGAATGGGCATGTCACTTCTCCCAGCAGTCTCTGCTGGTGGTATTGTAAACTAACCAGTCAACATCTGCACTGTCGGGTGGGCTTATTGAGCAGCTGCTTCCACCGACCTAGTGTGGAATGTGTGTGTTAGGGAACAAAACAGCAAGTGAGTCTGGTATGAAATTTCAAAGGAAATTGACATCTGGTATCACACATTGCTTCACAGGCAACAGGCGCCACCAGTCCAACAGTATTGACTCAAAGGGTTGCTTGTGGTCGAACACCTGTGATGCCGTGCAGCGCACAGGAAGACACAATTGCGACGCTTTTTGACAGATATGTTTAGTATGATCTGTAACAGCATAATTATGTGCTCTTAGTGTTTTATGTTGACATCAATTTCATGATGCTATCTCTTGCACAATCAGAAAAAAGCACTATATTTCCATATTTAATTTCTTCTTTTCAGTATATTTTACAAGACCTGCATTTTCCAAAACTAAATAAACAGCAGACATTAATGAGCTTTTTCTGCCCAATAAAAGATGATCCAACCCATGCAAATTGGTATGCAAATTAATTTTTATAAATAAACAATGTATTATTATTATTATTATTATTATTATTATTATTATGTCCTGTTCAATGCTTCTGAATTTCGTATCATGGGGTCCTTCCTCTCCACCAGCTCAGCAACTTTTCCCATCAGTTTTTCCTAGGAGGAGTGGGAGAGAGGGTGTGAAGGTACGAAGGGTGGAAGGAGGGTCATGCCCTCATGGTGCCATTGTGCACTAGCTCACTTGATTCTTCTACGTCAAATTGAGCACACAGAGAGCTTTTTTCAGTCAATTCCGAGAAAATTTTCTAACAGAATGACAGTTATAATTGCCAAAAATACAGAATATATCGTTTGACACCGACAGCTCAGCACAGACCGAGCGATTTTCCCACCAGTTTTTTTTCTGTGAGGGAGGGTAGCTAGGAATTCTGTCGCGTTTCTCAGACGGAGAGGGGAGGGCGAAAAAGCGAAGCGATGCGAAATGTAGTGTGAGGAGGGCTATGCGAGAGGCTTTCAATGAATTCGAAAGTAACGTTCTATGTACTGACTTGGCAGAAAATCCTAAGAAATTTTGGTCCTATGTCAAAGCGGTAGGTGGATCAAAACAAAATGTCCAGACACTCTGTGACCAAAATGGTAATGAAACAGAGGATGACAGACTAAAGGCCGAATTACTAAATGTCTTCTTCCAAAGCTGTTT
The DNA here is from genome assembly GCF_023897955.1 of Schistocerca gregaria. NCBI lineage: Eukaryota > Metazoa > Arthropoda > Insecta > Orthoptera > Acrididae > Schistocerca > Schistocerca gregaria. The sequence goes on from NC_064927.1 coordinate 54,914,107, forward strand.
CACAGAGGAAGACTGCACTGTGCTTCATTCTCTAGATTGTCGCACAGTTGACAAAATGGTAGATATCGAAGTAGACGACAGAGGGATAGAGAAACAATTAAAATCGCTCAAAAGAGGAAAGGCCGCTGGTCCTGATGGGATACCAGTTCGATTTTACACAGAGTACGCGAAGGAACTTGCCCCCCTTCTTGCAGCGGTGTACCGTAGGTCTCTAGAAGAGCGAAGCGTTCCAAAGGATTGGAAAAGGGCACAGGTCATCCCCGTTCTCAAGAAGGGACGTCGAACAGATGTGCAGAACTATAGACCTATATCTCTAACGTCGATCAGTTGTAGAATTTTGGAACACGTATTATGTTCGAGTATAATGTCTTTTCTGGAGACTAGAAATCTACTCTGTAGGAATCAGCATGGGTTTCGAAAAAGACGATCGTGTGAAACCCAGCTCGCGCTATTCGTCCACGAGACTCAGAGGGCCTTAGACACGGGTTCACAGGTAGATGCCGTGTTTCTTGACTTCCGCAAGGCGTTTGACACAGTTCCCCATAGTCGTTTAATGAACAAAGTAAGAGCATACGGACTATCAGATCAATTGTGTGATTGGATTGAGGAGTTCCTAGATAACAGAACGCAGCACGTCATTCTCAATGGAGAGAAGTCTTCCGAAGTAAGAGTGATTTCAGGTGTGCCGCAGGGGAGTGTCATAGGACCGTTGCTATTCACAATATACATAAATGACCTGGTGGATGACATCGGAAGTTCACTGAGGCTTTTTGCAGATGATGCTGTGGTGTATCGAGAGGTTGCAACAATGGAAAATTGTACTGAAATGCAGGAGGATCTGCAGCGAATTGACGCATGGTGCACGGAATGGCAATTGAATCCCAATGTAGCGAAGTGTAATGTGATGCGAATACATAGAAAGATAGGTCCCTTATCATTTAGCTACAAAATAGCAGGTCAGCAACTGGAAGCAGTTAATTCCATAAATTATCTGGGAGTACGCATTAGGAGTGATTTAAAATGGAATGATCATATAAAGTTGATCGTCGGTAAAGCAGATGCCAGACTAAGGAAATGCAATCCGACAACAAAGGAAGTAGGTTACAGTACGCTTGTTCGCCCAATGCTTGAATACTGCTCAGCAGTGTGGGATCCGCACCAGGTAGGGTTGATAGAAGAGATAGAGAAGATCCAACGGAGAGCAGCGCGCTTCGTTACAGGATCATTTAGTAATTGCGAAAGCGTTACGGAGATGATAGATAAACTCCAGTGGAAGACTCTGCAGGAGAGACGCTCAGTAGCTCGGTACGGGCTTTTGTTGAAGTTTCGAGAACATACCTTCACCGAAGAGTCAAGCAGTATATTGCTCCCTCCTACGTATATCTCGCGAAGAGACCATGAGGATAAAATCAGAGAGATTAGAGCCCACACAGAAGCATACCGACAATCCTTCTTTCCACGTACAATACGAGACTGGAATAGAAGGGAGAACCGATAGAGGTACTCAGGGTACCCTCCGCCACACACCGTCAGGTGGCTTGCGGAGTACGGATGTAGATGTAGATGTAGAAAGCGGCAAAATAGGTGATGGGGGTGGAGATGACAAGAAGTGGCCTACAAATGAACAATAGGTTAAGGGGACAATAGGTTAAGGGGTGGGGAGGGTTGACATGGAACAGAAGAATATGCTCAGGTGAGGGACAAGTGGAATGGAGTGATATGGAAAACCACTTAAGAGAGGTTAGGGACACATTATATCCAGGGGGTCATAAATCTTTTAGCATAACCATACCCTAAATGTATGCTTACCCCTTATGTATGAAGCTTGCACTAACAAAATGCGCTTGAAGCCCCCTTACCCTACTACTTCTGTTCACTGGTTGTTTGAATTCAGGTTTTTAATTCATCCACATCTGCTTAAGGAACTGAATGAGACGTGCTGCTGTAGAGTTCTTTGGTAACAATTCGAAAGGAAACATAACGAAACATCGATTTATCACTTGAGCACGTTCGTTTGTATTATCACATTATGTGTTTACATTATTCCTTGCGAATTCTGTGAGGAACCTCCTCATTCCTTGTCTTATCAGTCAACCTAATTTTTCAGCATTATTCTATAATACCACATCTCAGATGCTTCATTCTCTTTTCCACAGTACATGTTTTACTACCATACAATGCAATTCTCCAAGACGTGCATTCTGAGAAATTTGTTCCTCAAATTAAAGCCTATGTTTGGTATTAGTACGCTTCTCTTGGCCAGGCATGCCCTTTTTGCCAGCGCTAGTTTGCTTTTGTTGTCTTCCTTCACTTGTCCATCATGGATTACTTTGCTGCTTAGGGAAGCGAATTTCTTAACTTCATCTACTTCATGATTACCAGTTATGACGTTAAGTTCTTCCAGTTGTCATTTCTGCTACTTCTCATTACTTTCATCTTTCTTCAGTTTATGCACAGTCCATATTCTGTACTCATTAGACTATTCATTCCTTTCAACAGGTCCTATAGTTCTTCTTTATTTTTACCGAGCACTGCAATGTCATCAGCGAATTATATCATTGACAGCGTTTTGATTTGAATTTTAATACCACCATTGTACTTTTCTTTTGTTTCTGTCATTGCTGCTTGGATGTATAGGTTGTACAGCAGGGGTGAAAGACTATAGCCATGACATACACTCTAGGTAATCGCTGCTCTTTGTTATTGGTCTTCCACTCTTATCGTTCACTCTTAGTTTTTGAATATATTGTCTTCCCCCTTAAGCTTACCCTATTTTTTGAGCATTTTGAACGTCGCTCACCACTTTAGACTGTCAAAAGCTTTCTCCGGGACGACAAATTCCATACACGTGTTGTGATTTTTCTGCAGTCTTGCTTCCGTTATGAACCGCAACGTCAAAAATGCCTCACTGGCGCCTTTACCTTTCCTAACGCCAAACTGATTTGTCATCCAACAAATCCTCAATTTTTTCCATCCTTACGTATATAATTCTTGTCAGCAGCTTGAATGCATGACCTGTTAACCTGATTACGCGATGATTCTCGCGCTTGTCGGCTTTTGCAATCTTGGGAATTGTTTGGATGATGTTTCTCCGAAAGGGAGATGGGGTATCGTTAATCTCATACATTCTACACACCAACTTGAATAATCGTTTTCTTGCCATTGCATCCAGTGATTTTATAAATTACGATGGAGTGTTAATTGTCCCTTCTACCTTCCAATTTCTTATTCTAACGCTTTATCCCCTATCTCTTCCCTATCGACCCCTGTTTCTTCTTCCACCACCTCATCGGATAAGTCCTTCCTCCACGAAGACCCTGCACCGAACATTCAAGTCTCGACTTCGCCTACACTACAGTGCTACACTGTAAACAGATAAACACTCCTGGAAATTGAAATAAGAACACCGTGAATTCATTGTCCCAGGAAGGGGAAACTTTATTGACACATTCCTGGGGTCAGATACATCACATGATCACACTGACAGAACCACAGGCACATAGACACAGGCAACAGAGCATGCACAATGTCGGCACTAGTACAGTATATATCCACCTTTCGCAGCAATGCAGGCTGCTATTCTCCCATGGAGACGATCGTAGAGATGCTGCATGTAGTCCTGTGGATCGGCTGGCCATGCCATTTCCACCTGGCGCCTCAGTTGGACCAGCGTTCGTGCTGGACGTGCAGACCGCGTGAGACGACGCTTCATCCAGTCTCAAACATGATCAATGGGGGACAGATCCGGAGATCTTGCTGGCCAGGATAGTTGACTTACACCTTCTAGAGCACATTGGGTGGCACGGGATACATGCGGACGTGCATTGTCCTGTTGGAACAGCAAGTTCCCTTGCCGGTCTAGGAATGGTAGAACGATGGGTTCGATGACGGTTTGGATGTACCGTGCACTATTCAGTGTCCCCTCGACGATCACCAGAGGTGTACGGCCAGTGTAGGAGATCGCTCCCCACACCATGATGCCGGGTGTTGGCCCTGTGTGCCTCGGTCGTATGCAGTCCTGATTGTGGCGCTCACCTACACGGCGCCAAACACGCATACAACCATCATTGGCACCAAGGCAGAAGCGACTCTCATCGCTGAAGACGACACGTCTCCATTCGTCCCTCCATTCACGCCTGTCGCGACACCACTGGAGGCGGGCTGCACGATGTTGGGGCGTGAGCGGAAGACGGCCTAACGGTGTGCGGGACCGTAGCCCAGCTTCATGGAGACGGTTGCGAATGGTCCTCGCCGATACCCCAGGAGCAACGGTGTCCCTAATTTGCTGGGAAGAGGCGGTGCGGTCCCCTACGGCACTGCGTAGGATCCTATGGTCTTGGAGTGCATCCGTGCGTCGCTGCGGTCCGGTCCCAGGTCGACGGGCACGTGCAACTTCCGCCGACCACTGGCGAGAACATGCATGTACTGTGGAGACCTCACGCCCCACGTGTTGAGCAATTCGGCGGTACGTCCACCCGGCCTCCCGCATGCCCACTATACGCCCTCGCTCCAAATCCGTCAACTGCACATACGGTTCACGTCCACGCTGTCGCGGCATGCTACCAGTGTTAAAGACTGCGATGGAGCTCCGTATGCCACGGAAAACTGGCTGACACTGACGGCGGCGGTGCACAAATGCTGCGCAGCTAGCGCCATTCGACGGCCAACACCGCGGTTCCTGGTGAGTCCGCTGTGCCGTGCGTGTGATAATTGCTTGTACAGCCCCCTCGCAGTGTCCGGAGCAAGTATGGTGGGTCTGACACACCGGTGTCAATGTGTTCTTTTTTCCATTTCCAGGAGTGTATTTTACATCCTACGTATTAGTACTGTCTGTGGGCTGAAGATCAATTCTATGACTGAAATCCTTATATAAAGCCCACTTGATATTTTCCCATATTACGTTCACTGGGCTTTGAAGAAAACATGCCAAGAATATCTTGTACGTGACTCGAATTAAAGAGATCTGTGTGTGTGTCCGCAGCTCGTGGTCGTGCGGTAGCGTTCTCGCTTCCCACGCCCGGGTTCCCGGGTTCGATTCCCGGCGGGGTCAGGGATTTTCTCTGCCTCGTGATGACTGGGTGTTGTGTGATGTCCTTAGGTTAGTTAGGTTTAAGTAGTTCTAAGTTCTAGGGGACTGATGACCATAGATGTTAAGTCCCATAGTGCTCAGAGCCGTGTGAACCAAGATCTGTGTGTGGCTAGGTGCGCATTTCCAATCTTCTGGCAGTTGCCTCTGTACTGGTAGTCAGTATTATAGTCGCTGAATAAGGACAAGTTTGGAGCAAGGGCACAGATGTAGCTTCTTACACTACAAGTGTTACAGATCTGAGCCATGGCCAGTATTTCAATGGATTACTGAAATTAGTACAAAGATGGTACCTCAAGAACACACCAACACTTCAGAATGTTGGTAAACAACATTGTCAGCCACTGCTTAACACGGGAATCAGTATTCAGCAGAAACTGGTTTTATTTAGCAAAAATCCCAGATGGTCCAGTTCTCGTTTGGAGAAGGGCGTAAGGTACCCTGCTGTTCAAACCACATTTTATTTCCTTATTTTTCGGTTTTATAGTTTTGTTTTGCATCCGCAATAGGGTTGTGGTGCAATTAGTTTGTGTGTGTTGCATACAGTCAGGTTGTGGTGCAGTTCGTTTGGGGGTTGCATACATTCAGGGGCAAACTTGATTGACTTGTGACCCCTTGAGGAGTAACTGATTTATGACCCCCTGGGGATAATCTAATCCGTCGTGCCCTACCCCTCCCCCTTCTATTAACCTATTGTTACACTACTTGATTTATGACTCCCTGTGGGTAGTCCACACTTCTGAGGAACCCCCAAACCCATCCCCCAACTTGTCCTCCTCATCCAACCCTCTGGGAAATACCCAACTCTTCCTCTCTCCCCCTCGCTGATACAAGCACGTTTTGGTATCAAATTTGTTGACTAATTAATTAAATAGGTAAATTAATTAACCCCTCCATCTGGAGAATCCCCCAGCCTTTCCTTCCCTTACTCCATCCCTATTCACCCCATCTGGAAATTGGTGGGATAAAGACCCAGTCTGTGATGGAGAGGAAGGACATAGGGTAGTTGATTTTCTTTATTTTGGGTGCCACCCTGCTGGATATTGGCAGGAAAAGCTCAGCTCTTCCCTCCACCTGTTCCCCTCCACCGGCAAAAATGGTAGGAAATGCTCAGCCTGTGCTGAGCTGTTGGACTGGAAGGTGCAAGTATTAGCTTCTACAGCAACTACGTGATCTAACTGAGTAATTACACTACTACACATTGGATATGTTGCCTTGTTGGAACATCTTCCTTTGTGAGCTCACCTTGACTTGCAGGGATCGACTAGTGCACAGTGCCACCACCAGAAGACATCCTGCCCCCACCCATCACCTCTTTCCTTTATGCCTCCCAGAAAAAAAAATTGACTGAGCTGGTGGACTGGAAGGATCCCAGGACAGGAAATTCAACTACAGTGCAGAGGGTGTAATAATATATTCTTTATTTATAAAGTTCAATTTGCAGAGATTGGATCTTTTTATTTGGTGGGGAAAGGTCATCACTCTCTGCTGTTTCGCAAAATGCAGGTCTTGTAAAATACATTGAAAAGAAGTAATAAAATGCATTAAAAAATTGCTTTTTTTCTGACCTCCCAAGGAATACTGTTGAGAAACCGACATCAACATAAATCACTCCATGTAATTACACTGATAAACAACTTCCAATAATGACTTCACACTGACCACATAGCAGATGTGCTAGGAGACACAACTGCACGAGGCACTTTATGTATTCCCACATGCTCAGGTCACATTGCTGACCCATGTGGTGATCGACAGGAAGTTGCACTAGTCTTCCGAACAAAAGCTTCAGGTGGCAGCAACCCTTTGATATCACATACATGGGAAACCATCTGTGCTCTTTCTGAAGTGGCTACTTTCTGTTTGTGTGTGGACCAACATATCCAACCACGCAGATGGAGGTTTTCATGCCTCTCCAGAATACTGCGTTACTGTTGGTTAATGCTGGGTCAATGAAGGTATGTAAAACCTACACCCACCTACTGTTATCCTCATTCTGCTATGGTCCACTGTTGCGTTAGTTTCATCGTAAGTTCGCCAGTTTGTGTTAATTTGCTTGCAAGATGAGCGTTTATCAAGTGGCACCGATGACAGTGCCAAACGCCTGAGACAAGGAGGATAACCAGAGAAGCACATGTTTAACTTAATTCAAGAGGAATTTGGAGATATGCTTCTGCTAGGTCGATTTTGGTAAAGTAGGAGCCCCCTGCCAATTAGCGAAAAAGATCTTCCGGTCGTGGAATGGGATAGTCGTCAACGAGAAGCTGTGGGTTGACTGTAGACTTAAAGTCACCGCAGAGGCGGAGGCTGCGGCCTGGCTTCTGCACGATGACTAAAGGCGTGGACCACGAGCTGAACCGCGCAGGCTGGAGAAGCCCTTCATCGGAGTTCTTCTTTGAGCGGCTGTTGTAGTGGCTCTGGTACCGGCGTGCCCGGAAGTAGCGGGACCGGGCGGCGGCGCGGAGCTGGAGCGAGGCCTCAAAGCCTATGCCTGGTGAAAACAGGTGCTGGAATTCATTACAGAGTGCATCAAAAGGAACGTGCTGAGATACTAGCTGAACATCGTCCACAATGGAAAATCCGTATAAACGGAAGGCGTCCAGGCTGAATACGTATGCTGTGGAGGAATTGTTGACAACCAGAAACGTGACTGGACGGTGAACCGATTTGTACTTGAGCCGTGAATTGTCCTACGAGAGCTATCTCTTGCTTATTGTACGCCGGTAGGCGCTTAGGGGCTGGAGAGAGGGGTAGTGAACCAATGTTGGCATATGAAGTGTAATTAATCAAGGGTACTGCTGCGCCTGTGTCCACTTGCATATACAGAGGCTTGTCGTTGATAGTGACGTCTATAAAAAATTTTGACGTCGAGGAGTTGTCTACCTGGTTGACGTTCATTGGGGTGTTGTTCAAGCCGTCTGGATATGGCCTGGGCTGGAGGTTGCTGGAGGTGGTGGTTTTTGCGCGACAAACGGACGCTAAATAGCCTTCCCTGCCTCAGTGTGTGCATTGCGCCCAGCGGTCTGGGCAAACTTCTCCATCATGTGTGGAATAGCCGGTGAGGCAGGAGGCAGGAGGGCAAGCGGAGACGATCCCCACGACAACGTTGCCGGTCGTCTTGTTGCTGCGGTGGCTTCTGGCCTCGGCCGGGATGGTGCGACTCGCCGTCTTGTTGTGGAGGCGGTCTCCGACCGCGGCGGCGGTAGGAGCGCGGCATTGAGCCCTGGATTGCTGCGACGTCTCCAGTGTCCGTCGTGGCGTCGACACGGACTGCTGCTACATCTGCCCAGGGTTCCAGTCGACGATCGGCGGCTGTAGAAATTTCGAACTTATAGGCCAGTTCTGTGACCTGCTCGAGGGACAGGTCTGCTAACTTGAGGGCGTCGTGGCGGAAAGCGGTGTCTGGCGCTGCCTGTATCAAGTGGTCACGCACCATGTCATCAGCGTATGATTCCTTGGAAAGATGTGTGCGAAACATTTCCTGTTGAGCCCTTGCAGCTCGGCGACCCACTGGCGATATGTCTGCTTGGGTTTCTTCCGGCACTGGTAGAACTCGACGCGCGCTGCGAGTACATGATTATCGGCGTCTGTAGTAGGCATTTAACGTCGCACAGATGGCGGTGAAGGTGAGGGAGTCGGGGTCCAGCGGCTGTAGTTTCCTGAGCAGGACAAGAAAAAAGCGCGCTGCCTGTCTTCTTGGGTAACTTGATGAATCGTGAAGTGTTGTCGGATACGTCGTTCGTATGTTTCCCATTCTTCAACTACATCTTTGAATGCTTGGAACGGCGTTGGCGTCGCGGGGCGGTGCAGGCTTCGGATTTCGGCGATCAGCTGTGTCTGAGTTTCCAAAAACTGCTGCAGAAGTCCTTGATAGAATTGTTGCCATTCCGTAGGTGCTGCTTTCGTAACCATGACGTTCGTCGGTTTGTTCCACTATTCTCGTCGCCACTGGGAAATAGTATTGTAGAACACTCAATAGAATGTCGTTTATTGAAGCTGAACTACACTTCTCGAACAATCACTATATACACACAAAAACAAACTTGTAGACGACTATTCATCAAGAGCGTCGGTGAAGTCTGTCGGAGCTGGTCTTAGCTCGGCGAGGAACTGGCTGTACTGCTGCTGCGCTGGCCTTATAAAGACGGCAGAGTACTCCACTTTCCCTATATCTGTGAGGCGACCTCTGCAGAAACAGGTTCGCATTAGTCTCTAGCAAGTTCTGTTTGTTTCGATGAATTGTGTTCCTCTATGTTGCTCCTGCAAGTTCTTGTGTATGTTATATGGTACACTGGAGTGTCTTGAGTGTAGTTTGCCTGGCAGGGGCCGCCTGTGGCAGACGTAACAGTAACTGTTTTTATTAAGAATTTCGTAGCATTGAGTGCATTCATCTTATTGTTTCAGTGTGTGCCCATCGGACAATTTATCACCTGGGTGCAGCAGCAGCATTGGAAGTAGTGTAGATCTTTCTTCTTTATAGTATTGAGTATACGTAATATGTTGCTGTTAGACAAAGATTTCATCATATATATAAAACGTTGCATATTCTTTGTTGTTGTTGTAGATGATTGCGAGTAGAAGAAGCAGCAAAGAACAGAGGTTCTGATGCCATCCGCATCACAGCTATCATGTAAGTACACATTTGTTCATCAATTTTTTTCTTAGTTTTTGTGTATGTACGTATATTTATTAAATCAGTTGGCTGCTGGTGTAGGTGATTTCAGAGACCTCGATCTACTGATCCACAGTGTAGGGAGTAGATAAAGGGGAAGCTGCATCATCATGCGGAGATGTCGGATAAACTGAGGGAAATGTAATGCAGCCTGAACGATACATATAGTTTATAAATGTATTCACTCTGCTTACAAATAACGAGTGTTTCTTTTTTTTTTCATTGAAGCTGGAAGCGATGTCTGAAATGTATTTATTTCTCATTATTCGGTCTCTATCCATGATGCAGGATGCAGCGATGCCGGTACTGGAAACAATGAAAAATCACGAACAAGACACAGTCCAATGCTACACACTCTGCGTTGTAAGAAGGACCTCGTCACTGCATGGGAAGCAGCCGCTGTGGAAACTGTGGTAGCCGCAGCCACTGCTGACCCCGCGCTATATCAGCCTCACTCAAGCGTCCACAGGCCACCCTCCCTCAGTAAGCTGATTCAGGGATGTGGCAACAGACATCTCCACAGCTGCAGGCCTGGCTGCTCACACTGGGACAACACACAATCTCCTCCTCCCCTGAATTCTCACCTGAACCAGGACGTATGTGCACCTCCTCCATGCAACCAGCAGTAGCATCGTTGTCCAGTACAATTTGCAGCTATAGTAATAGCAGTAGTACCCCTATAGCCAGCGGCAGTTCCGTTTTGTGAAGAACATACCATATTTCAATTAATATACTTGATGATTGTGAATACCTTTGAAGAACTAATTTCGTTCACTAGGATCGAGAATCCTGCAGAACAGTACCGAGTTCCTGTAGCGTTTCTGAAAATGTGCCTTACTTTTCTGGAAGCGAAGCCAATGATCCACAGTACCCTGACATTAAATGCAGGGCTGTGCTGCACCCATCAAACATGCTTCTGGCATTGAAGACGCAAGCGTTCACTATCTTTGGGGCTGTGGGGTGAGGAAATTACCGGATAACAAGGAAAACATCAACTGTCATATGCTGGATTCATTTTTCGAGATGGAAGTTAGGGGTTCAGCTAAAGCACTCAGTCGAATACAGCACCTTGACAACCATAAGCATCTCTATGATACAGTAAATGGAAGGTCCTGCTCCATCAAGTTTCCTAAGGATACAGCTGATAAGAAGCAGATCAACCTGGCTTCCAAAAGAAATATTAAACAGAATCCATAGTGTTCATTCCTTGATATTCATAAGTGTTATAACTTCGATGGTATAGAGTTACCCATTAAGATCCAGTTCATACCTACAGTTGAGTCGCAGAGTACCAGAATATCAGTTCACGTTTACAGCCTGGAGAAGCGCAAATCAGATGTACAGAATGAGGATGTTTGTCACCGGACTCCTCCATTTCTCAAAATTTGCCGGTGACAGTAAGATGCATGTAAACACGCTACTATCCCCAGATGACAAAAATAAAGAGAAAGACAATTATAATTATTGCTGGATCAAGAACATATTCGACTCCTTTCCTCCCAGCTGAGTAACCACAAGTATAAAAAGCATATTTCCTTAAGGTGCTTCAATACCCGTTCGAAAAATGAGTTTTTAACAAAGCATCTAGAAGATCGTGCTTCCAAGGCCACGATACATGTTGTTATGCCTACTGAGGAAAGAAATTCATAACGCTTGAGAATGTTCACCATCAGGAGCGATGCCCATTTGTGGTGTAAACCGACTTTCAATGCCTCTTCGCTCTGTGACCCACTGAGAAGGTGTATCGTTCTGTGATTGAAGTTTTAACGGCTACAAATCTTATGACGAGGATAATCCTGCAGTTTGGCTGCCCACTGTGCTCGAAAAACTTTCATGAGCGATCGATAATCTTCACAGCGACAACGTTTAAATGACCAAATCGAAGAAGAATGAAGATTTGTGCAGTAACACCGGTGATTGTCTTATTTGTGGAGTGCCATTAGCGGAAATTTCTCTTAGGGATCATTGTAATCTTACGACGAAGTTCTATGAGCAGCTCACAATATATGCAGTTTGAAGTATCAGTTAGCATGGCACATACCAGTTCTCTTTCATAACTCAAGCGAGTATGACCCTCACTTTCTTGTTGAACACTTAGTTCATTTCAGGTGGAAGAAAAATCACGTTAGCGTCCTACCTGAGAGTGTTGAGAAATACATATCAGTCTCCAAACGAATGATGCCAAGAATTAACCTCTAGCTCACAATATTCGCAGTTTGAAGTATCAGTTAGCATGGCACATACCAGTTCTCTTTCATAACTCAAGCGAGTATGACCCTCACTTTCTTGTTGAACACTTAGTTCATTTCAGGTGGAAGAAAAATCACGTTAGCGTCCTACCTGAGAGTGTTGAGAAATACATATCAGTCTCCAAACGAATGATGCCAAGAATTAACCTCTGCTTCCTTGACTTGTTCTGTTTCATGCAGGCACTGCTCCAGAAACTTGCTGAAATTCTACATAGGGAAGGTATGCATATCACTTGTATGTCCCGACGAAGAAAAATTTCAACTTTTGACCAGGAAGGTTTTTTTTTCCATATGAGTATCTGGATAGTACAGATAAACTCAATAAAACTAGGTTACCCAACATAACTGCATTCTCCAGCAACTTTACAGGAGATTTATCCAGAGTATGAGCATGCTGTGAATGTCTGGCGGGAATTCAACATCTAAACTTTAGGAGAGGAAGCACAGCTTTATATGGACACAGACGTGCGCTTTTTTGGAGAAATTCTAGAGCCTATGCCTGAGCACATATTTTCTGGATCCCTCCTTTTATTACACAGAACCTGGATTGTCTTTAGACGCTATGCTTAAGAAAAGGCAACATTACGCTATCGACTGTTGCTGGCATGCTTCTTTTCTTTGAGTGAAGGATCTGTGGGGGACTTAATTACTGTGTCTATAGGCATCACTTGATTCGAGTTACATCATGTAACTGGATGTCAATAACGTATAAAGACATGTCAAGCAACAGTCACCGCCGATTGGGGAGTTTCGATGATTGTCTGAAGATTAATGCAAGGGAGTGGATCGAAAAATCGAGGGTATGGTGGTTGATTTTCATCTGTGGTATGTGGTGAGTATTTGGACAACCTGTGTATCAGGCAACCCTGCATTGTTGCCAAATTTATCCAAGATGGAAACAGCGCATGACGTCATCCAAGATGGATGCCATGACGACATTTAAGGTGGTGGGAAGTTTGAATTTTGGCAGGGAAGTGACACACCCCCTACCCCAGAAAAATGGTGCGAAGTTGAAATTTCGACAGGATAATGCACCACACCTCGGTTATCTCTAGTAACCAAAGAACTTCGTGGGAAGATAGGCCACTTGGACTACTTCCACTAACGACGAACTGGCACCAACTTTTAATTTTGGTGGTAAACAAAATTCAATTTACCTACTAAACTAAGAAAACAGCACGAACGAAAAGACACTTGCACTAACCTCAGTCGCCAGACTTCCACCTCCTCCTAAGGATTCGTGGGAAAAGGGCTTGGACATGTCTTTATTCAAACAATTCCATGCAGATGTGTTCACTACAAGGTTAGACTCCAACTGACTTAGTACACATCGCCATCACCAGAGGGCACTCTCACCTCTGACATAATACAAGATGACGACACCCAGTGTATTTACCAAAAGCTCCACACTTCAACTAACTTAGTACATATCGCCACCACCAGAGGGCGCTGTCGTGACAACAGGTCATGACGCAAGTACCATTATTCAAGATTGTGGCATACAATGTGTTCATCACAAGGCCTAGTAAATATTGACACCACCAGAGTGCACTACTGTGGACTTGAAATGAATAGTTGCGAATGACAAACCCACCTGGACTTGAAAGGAAATAGTTAAACTTTCCACCACGATCCTCAACCTACCGCCAGATCCCCTAACCGACACATGTTCGTGGGCTAACGTGTACTAACGTGCACTAACCTGTACTAACGTGCACAGCGCATGACCTCATCCAAGATGGTGGGGTGAAACGGCCAGAAAACTGCTCTGAACACTTTATATTTGTAGGCAGTGTCTCCACCAAGAGATTTACTGTCCATCTGACCTTGTACACATTACTGCCACCAGAGTTTTCTATCTTCCCCCCTATGACCTAACTCAGATGGTGGTCTGTGGGTCTGAAAATAGTGCGAAAATGGCTCAGGCTGCGCTGGTCTGCTGGGGAGAGTAAGGAAGGAGTGCACTCTACACATTTTCGAAAATTTTAATTGGCTATTGAATATATTTATCACAGTGATACAAAACACATGCTTGGGGTCACACCGAACAGCCCACAGATCTGTAAACGACTCTTAAACAACGCTCTGCAGACACGCAAACAACTCCTAATCTACCCAAATAATTTAAGTACAGACATTCAGATACCTCCTACGTAATACACCACAGTGATGCGTAATCACATTCAGTACTCGCAAACTTTCCCAATAATGTATAGCACAGCCTGCAAAGCTACTCACAAAATAACGAACAGACATGCAACCAATGTACGCACACTCCACCCCCTGTACACTAGAGGCTACCAACAGCCCCATAAAGTGACATGGCCGTCAGCTGTCAAACCACACACAGCTGCCCACTGGCATGACGCCGATATATCCATTTTCATACTTGACACTAGAGAAATTCCCTCCAAGTACGTGTTCACCTAGACGCCGATGATGACGCGATCGGATGGGAGCGAAGACTTACATACAGAGTGCAGACACTAAAGCTGCGCCGCGCACCCGTCCGGTCGATGCGGCCGACGCAGGTGAAAGTTGAGTCTATTTAGTTTACCTTTACCGACGTTCAAAAACGGTTCAAATGGCTGTGAGCACTATGGAACTTCTTAGGTCATCATTCCCCTAGGACTTAGAACTACTTAAACCTAACTAACCTAAGGACATCACACACATCCATGCCCGAGGCAGGATTCGAACCTGCGACCGTAGCGGTTCGCTGCCGGCTACACCGACGTCACAAGGCGCAGTCACAATACTTGAGACACCTCAGGCCAGCATTGTCTTTACCGCTGATGGCAGAATAGCACAGGCTGTTTCCATCTAACAGAACATATGTGACGTGTTCAGCCGTGTACACGCCTCAGCGTGGCACACGCTGCCTCTCCCAGTGAAACGTCTGCATGGCTGCTCGCCATCTAACAACGTTCCCAATGTTATTCTTACGTCCCATGGCTTCGACCTCTCTGGAATTATATAGTGTCCCAGAAATAGTTAACATTCGCTTTTTAGATGTCTCAGCTGGTATGCACGGAAATTCCTACTCTAACAGAACCTGCTTAAAAAAATAACATCGACAGCACTCATCCCAGCGCTCCTAACGTCTTACCCTTCCAGATTTCAACATACGCAAACTTTTCCTCCATTATGTAGAGACTCCTATACCCCAGCACAAACGATGTCAATGAGTCAAGCATTCTGATTGGCTCTTATCGAATTTACACGCCGAATTACTTATGCCGGCGGTATCGAAGCACCATTCACTATTCTTTCTGGGGCTTTCAGCGGTTATGTTACACAGATCCCTAAATTGCATTCACAGTTAAACCCACAAAATAGTCTCCACATTAACAAATACATTCAAGATTCTTCCACATGCCAGATGCACACACCACAATCGTTCTTCTATCAACTAAATAAAGACGCGAAACGTTCAGAAGCTCTCGACCGAACACTTTACATGGGAGCGAATAACAATCCAACGCAAACGAAACTCCGTATACAATCTTGTCGAATTTACGCTTGATCAAAAATGCCGCCCATCTTACGATCGCGATCTGAATTGATCGTCATTCGACAATAAGCGAAGTATCGGAAATACACCCTACCGAAGGCTGTGGCTCTGGAAATGGAAATCTGTACCTTCCTTACAACTAGTCGTACTCCTCCCTTTGCTATCACAGTACTGTACTTCATTTACAATGAAATTGAAACGCAGAACGAGATGTAATGTCACGATCTCATTGATAGATCTGACCTACTATCGATAGAATTTCGAAAAATGACGAGCGAATAGGTATAAATTGACCGAATATACACCTAAATGCGGATAAATTGTGGAAGTCTCCAGCAACAAAGTGGTAGCTAGGAGGATAGTTGCCTTCAAGCACATTTGCTTCTCTTGCCGCTTTTCTCCTGCGTCTTCGGGTGTTCCGACTTATGGTCCAAAAAGTAGAGTTAAAATATTATACTTAATTACAATTATTTACGCATATGTGGCTACTACAATAATGCATTTTATTTATTTATTATAATATCATTGAGGTACAAGTTCCTGACACACTATAATTTTAACTTTTAAAGTTCCAATCAGTTCAGTGAATACAATAATGTGACTTCTTACAGTAAACATAGTAATTACTGCACAATGTACATCGCAAATACAATGCCAGATGAACAATGAGGCCTAACCACATCAACGTTCACGTAACATTTATATCGATTACACCTTTTGCTGCTGCCAAGCCGCTTCACCTTCAGGGCTAACGAAGTAGTTTGCCAAGTCATCTGTTCGCAATATTCCCTCCACGGACTAAGCGAGGTGACATGTCTTGAAATTCCTAAAAAGTTAACTTATCCTCAAACAACTTAAAGAGTATAAAACAATCCTTTCTCTAGCCAATAATGTAGCAGTGGATGTACGTGTAATAAACTTTTTGTCTTCATTCTCCTCCTCCTCCTCCTCCTCCTCCTCCTCTCCTTAGAAGTACCAACGAAAGTTCCTCCTCGCTCGAGTCCATATCACTAACGCAATACATGCGGTGTCGGACATCAGTGATCCTGGAGTGTTCACCACAATTACCGGAGACCGTCACTGGCGACTTTCACCAGTGTCCCAGTCTGAAACGGGCCTAAGACGCACATTTTTGTTCGAAAAATTGTCTCCAAAATTCAGGTGCGTCTTAGCTCGAAATTAATATAAAAACTTCCAGTGGTTGATTTAAAATTCCCCACAGTCTTAAAAAGAGCCATCTTTCGAAGCTGCGGGAAACCTCTCTCTATCTGGCAACATTGGATTCAACTGGCAGCAGCAGTACACCGATGCGACAAACGTTAAGTTGCGTGGGTTCAAAAGCTTGCTCTCTCCTTCACGCCCCGCCATCACAAATCCAGAACACTGTCTAGCGTATGGTGCGTCATTGGAGTCTACGGTACTTTAATTGAAAGAGATTTGTGTTACCGGTAACAGTACAATATTTTTGTTAGTAGTTCGTTTCGCAAAGGAAAAAAACGTATTTACACGATACAGACTATAAATTGAAAGTAATAGCACATGCAGAAGAACATGGAAAAAGAGCCACTGAGTGGCATTTCGGCCCTCCACCAACAGAAAAAACCATTCGCAATTTGCTAGATGGCAGACAAGAACGGAAAAAAATGAGGAAGATTAAATGAGAAAATAGAGGACAACGCAAAATAGCCGAAACTAGAAGGTCACTTATTGCAAGTGATCAAGGACATCTTCAAAATAACATTCTAATTTGGATTCAAATACACGCTCGTAAGCTAGCACTACAAAGGAAGTTAACTGACTTCTAGGGTTGAGTTGTTTGGTGTTTATGAAGTAAACCAAACATCTCAGAAAACGACACAAGGGTATGAAGAAAAAATACACTGAAGCGGCAAGAAAATGGTATAGGCATGCTATTCAAATACAGAGATATGTAAACAGGCAGAGTCGGCGCTGCAGTCGACAACACCTATATAAGACATCAAGTGTCTGGCGAAGTTGTTAGGTCGATTACTGTTGCTACAGTGGCAGGTTTTCAAAATTTAAGTGAGTGTGAACATGGTGTTATAGTCGGCGCGAGTACGATGGGACGCAGCATCTCCGAGGTAGCGATGAAGTGGGGATTTTCCCGTACGACCATTTCAAGAGTGCACCGTGAATATCTGAAAGCCGGTAAAAAATCAAATCTTCGACATCACTGCGGTCGGAAAACGCTCCTGTAAGAACAGGACCAACGACGACTGAATAGAATCGTTCAACGTGACAGAAGTGCATCCTTCAGCAAATTACTGCAGATTTCAATTTTGGGCCTTCAACAAGTGTCAGCGTGAGAACAATTCAACGAAACATCGTCAATATGGACTTTCGGAGCCGAAGGCCCACTCGTATACCCTCGATGACTGCACGACACAAAGCTTTACGCCTGACCTGGCCGCGTCAACACCAACATTGGACTGTTGATGACGGAAAACATGTTGCCTGATCGGACGAATCTCGTTTCAAATTCCATCCAGCGTATGGACGTGTGCTGGTATGGGGACAACTTCATGAATCCATAGACTTTGCATGTCACCAGGGGACTGTTTAAGCTGGTGGAGGCTCTGTAATGGTATGGGACGTGTGCAGTTGGAGTGATATGAGATCCCTGATACGTCTAGATACGACTCTGACAGATGACACGTACGGAAGCATCGTATCTGATCACCTGGTTTCATTCATGTCCACTGTGCATTTCGACCGACTTGGGCAGTTCCAGCAGGACAATGCGACATCCCACATGTCCAGAATTGCTACAGAATGGCTCCAGGAACAGTCTTATGAGTTTAAACACTTCCGCTGGCCACCAAACATGAACATTATGGAGCATATCTGGGATGCCTTGCAACGCACTGTTCAGAAGAGATCTCAAACCTCTCGTACTCTTTAGGATTCATGGTCTCAGTTCCCGCCAGCACTACTTAGACATTAGTCGAGTCTATTCCATTGCGGCACTTCTGCACGCTCAGAGGGTTGCACATTATATTAGTCAAGTGTACCAGTTTCTTTGGCTCTTCAGTGTATTATCTTTTCGTCGCTTTATTGTTCATTATCGAAAGAAAAACAGTGTGGAACTAGGCCAACTAGTGAATATGGACGAAACTTCTCTGACATTTGATGTGCTGCGTAACAGAACTGTCGCCATGAAAGCTGCTAAAATTGTAAGCATAAAAAATTGGACATGGATAAATGCACTAAACTGTTGTCCTTTCATGTTGTGCTGACGTTACTATAGTTAATCCAGGAGTCACTTTCAAGCGCAAAACAATACCAAAACCTTCTGAAATTCACCAAGGTATTGTTGTTCATGTACATGATAAGGGTTGGAAGGACGAGGCTGGCATGGAATTACGGATTAACAGAGGTTTGGAAAGATGGAAAGTTGTTTTAAAAGAAGAGTTCTTTAGACTGATCAATTTAGTAGCCAGTTGAAAAATTCTATGGAAGAGTGATTGAGACAGGGAAATACAGAGCTTGCTGTTGTCCTGGGAGGATTTACTTCACAATTGCAGCGTCTTCGTGTCTTGATAAATAACGCATCTTAAATGTTCAAATGCGTGTGAATTCCTAAGGGACGAAACTGCTGGGGTTATAGGTCCCTAGAATTACTCCTCCGGTGGGAGGGCCGCGCAATTCGTGACATAGCTCCTCAAACCGCTTGGCCACTCCGCGCTATTTAAAGGGTATATGAGAGAGGAATGGAACAAATGGATGTTGGATGAAACCCAACATGAATTCACGTCGAAGGGATCTTTAAAACGACCTACAATCAAACAAGTGCGTCAGTGGATAGAACAGCAAATTTGTGCTAAGTTTTCTGGGAGCAAACTGCTTACTTAAACTAACCAAAGATTTTTCAGGGATTTTAAAGGTCAATCAGGTCTTATAAGCCCAGAAATTTTTTTAGTATGGCTTTGTAATCTAATAATAAAAATGGTAAAAATGTCATTTAAAAAAAACTGCTTAAAAATTAAGTTTCGTCTTATAGTCCGCAGCACCGTAGAGTCCACAAAGTGCGATAATTTGGTAACACAGCCAATGCACAATGGAGTATGGCAGACGCCCAAAGTCATGTTCCCCTAACTATTTAGAGAGTGTAGTATTTCACTAAAGACTACCATTTTGAAAACTGGTCTGTTGTGCTGGAATGCTAAATTTGGCTGCACGAGCATAGCAGTTAGGAGAACGCCGTTTCTTTCGGTTTGCGAAGACAGTTTACTGCACCTAGTCGAGGGCCTTTTCCTTTGTGTCTACCACTACTCAGCCTCCCGTTGCGTTCCAGTTCTGCCTGTGTTCTGTTGAGCCGTGTTGGGTTTGTTGTTCACCGCAAGTAGGTCAGTCTGCGAATCGAATGTTACGAGCCAGGTCGAAAGACTGGCAAGACTTGGGCAAGTCCTCACGCAAGCAATTGCAAAGTACTGCACGCTGAGCTTTGCTTCTAAGTCTTATAATATGTTGCAGTTTTTGAGAACAGCAGTAGTCATGCCATTTTAAGTTTCCTCGTGTGGAATTCGGGTACTCACATTTGGGGGAAGAGGCCAACTCTCATTCCTCCCTCCGACCTCCCTCCCCCCACCCCCACCACTTTTTTGGATGCGCGCCTTCAACTCGCAGCTTTTCTCGTGTAACACGGAGCGCCGAGCGTTGCTAACGTAGCTCAACTCTACACGCGTCTAGTGGGATGCCGGTAGTGGTGGGGGAGGCGCAGCGCGTGGCCAGGGGCGCACCTGCCCGCTGGCGGGGCGCCGACCGTGAAATCGGATTTCTCGGCAGGCAGTCTCTCCTCCGTCCCGCGTTAGGAGCCGCCAGCCCAGACCAGGCCAGCCCCGGCTCTCGTATCCGCGTTCCCCGGCCCCACCTGTGCGTCGCTGCCCACCGCGAATATACAGCTCGGCCGCCAATTAAGACCAGCGACAGACAAACGGCCGCCGACTCAGGGGCCCGCTATGCGGTAACCGGCCCATCGCTGGCCGCCTTTCTCGCGCTGGGGAGGGAGGGGGGGAGGAGGCAGGAGGCCTGACGACGCTGCGTCCGCCCACAGCTACCGGTTCCCGCTGCGAGACGATGTTATCGTCGGTCTCGATTCTTCATGATTGCCACTGGTGTGGGGGTATAGATTATTCAGGGTGTTACAAAAACGTACGGCCAAACTTTCAGGAAACATTCCTCACACACAAATAAAGAAAAGCTGTTCTGTAGACATGTGTCCGGAAACCCTTAATTTCCATGTTAGAGCTCATTTTAGTTTCGTCAGTATGTACTGTACTTCCTCGATTCACCGCCAGTTGGCCCAATTGAAGGAAGGTAATGTTGACTTCGGTGCTTCTGTTGACATGCGACTCATTGCTCTACAGTACTAGCATCAAGCACATCAGTACGTAGCATCAACAGGTTAGTGTTCATCACGAACGTGGTTTTGCAGTCAGTGCAATGTTTACAAATGCGGAGTTGGCAGATGCCCATTTGATGTATGGATTAGCACGGGACAATAGCCGTGGCGCGGTACGTTTGTATCGAGACAGATTTCCAGAACGAAGGTGTCCCGAAAGGAAGACGTTCGAAGCAATCGATCGGCGTCTTAGGGAGCACGGAACATTCCAGCCTATGATTCGCGACTGGGGAAGACCTAGAAAGACGAGGACACCTGCAATGGGCGAGGCAATTTTTCGTGCAGTTGACGATAACCCTAATGTCAAGTCAGAGAAGTTGCTGCTGTACAAGGCAACGTTGACCACGTCACTGTATGGAGAGTGCTACGGGAGAACCAGCTGTTTCCGTACCATCTATGGCGTGTGCAGGCACTATCAGCAGCTGATTGGCCTCCACTTCTGCGAATGGTTCATCCGACAACGTGTCAATCCTCATTTCAGTGCAAATGTTCTCTTTAGGGATGAGGCTTCATTCCAACGTGATCAAATTGTAAATTTTCACAATCAACATGTGTGGGCTGACGAGAATCCACACGCAATTGTGCAATCACGTCATCAACACAGATTTTCTGTGAACGTTTGGTCAGGCATTGTTGGTGATATCTAGATTGGGCCCCATTTTCTTCCACCTACGCTCAATGGAGCACGTTATCATGATTTCATACGGGATACTCTACCTGTCTTGCTAGAACATGTGCCTTTACAAGTACGACACAACATGTGATATATGCACGATGGAGCTCCTGCACATTTCAGTCGAAGTGTTCGTACGCTTCTCAACAACAGATTCGGTGACCGATGGATTGGTACAGGTGGACCAATTCCATGGCCTCCACGCTTTCCTGACCTCAACCCTCTTGACTTTCATTTATGGGGGCATTTGAAAGCTCTTATCTGCGCAACCCCGGTACCAAATATTGAGACTCTTCGTGCTCGTATTGTGGATGGCTGTGATACAATATGCCATTCTCCAGGGCTGCATCAGCGCATCAGGGATGACGGAGGACATTTTGAACGTTTCCTGTAACAAAGTGTTTGAAGTCACGCTCTTACACTCCATGATTAATGTGATTTGAAGGGAAGTAATAAAATGAGCTCTAACATGGAAAGTAAGCGTTTCTGGACACATGTCCACATAACGTATTTTATTTCATTGTGTGTGAGGAATGTTTCCTGAAAGTTTGGCCCTACCTTTCTGTAACACCCTGTACAGCTGCGAGCATTAAGTGACGAATGAAGGGCGTGGTATCGTTCAAAGATAGCGGCGCCCCACCAAAGTCGGGAACGAAGCACTTCGCCACCGCAGACAAAGCGCTGTCCCGGTGCAGTCAGCAACGACGAATGGGAGATGCTAAGCAGAGCCCACGCACGAGGGTGAATGTAGAGTCGCCCCCAGCTCGTGGCCTGATGCAATATACATCATCCAGTAGGACCAGTGTTAGTCAAGTATCAGATGGACATGTACTTTTGCAAACGTTCAGCAGTGCACATAAGGAGAAGAGTTTGTGATTATACGCATCAAGAGATGCTTTAATAGTCAATAACAGTTCTAAATTATCAGACACACCTGTGACAGACGGTTGTACCAAGTTAAGTAAATCTTTTTATCATTCACGTAGTAAAGTGAACTAATATTTCATATGTTCCAGTTCGATGAGCAATCTCTCAGAGCAATCGAAGAACCAACAACTATGGCTCGCCGATTGTTGTTTTGTCTGGTCATAACGTAGGGGACTATAGTATAGAAGTGTAGACAGTGTTACATTTGGAACTTTGGGTCGGTCAGGAAGGGGTACGCACAGAACGGAAGTGGTTAAGACGAGCGCTCGCCAGAAACGGGATATCTGGGTTTGAGCCCCAGCCCGGCACAAATTTTCATATGTGAGCAACAGATAGTACATATACACCTAATGCAGCCGATACCAACATATTCCCATGCAAAGAATTTATCCCGGGTTACCCAGCACTTGTCAAACAAGCTGATGGAGGAATAGAATGCCTTGCCACATTCGTGCGCTTGTTGGGTGTCCATTTTGCCCATTTACTTCATGTAATCTAACATGGCAATTTTATAAGAAGTTCCATAAAGCCGGTTCATGGCAGCATAAAACTCTTAAAACCATTCATCCTGAAAAAACACAGGCATCTGCAATGCGATCACGACGTCAAAGTGTGTTCACTGTGAGCGTTAATGACTTGCTCTTGCCACATGTAACTAAAGGTAGTAACCAACCTAAAAACATGCATTGGTAATAGTCATAATTATTAGTCTTCATGACATAAATACTGACGTAATGTTGTTCAGTACACGGTCCTCAGTCACCAATAGAAATTCTTGCACTTATACCTGTTACTTAAAAACGAAAAAATAGTGACCGAAATGAGTGCCTGTACGTCTCTTCTTTTATGCTGCAGCTGTCATTTCTTTTATTTTTAAGAACCAATGCATTCGCACCGATCATTTCGAGATGTACTCGTATATCAATCTCCATACTTCGAAATACACTTCTGGAAATTGAAATAAGAACACCGTGAATTCATTGTCCCAGGAAGGGGAAACTTTATAGACACATTCCTGGGGTCAGATACATCACATGATCACACTGACAGAACCACAGCCACATAGACACAGGCAACAGAGCATGCACAATGTCGGCACTAGTACAGTGTATATCCACCTTTCGCAGCAATGCAGGCTGCTATTCTCCCATGGAGACGATCGTAGAGATGCTGGATGTAGTCCTGTGGAACGGCTTGCCATGCCATTTCCACTTGGCGCCTCAGTTGGACCAGCGTTCGTGCTGGACGTGCAGACCGCGTGGGACGACGCTTCATCCAGTCCCAAACATGCTCAATGGGGGACAGATCCGGAGATCTTGCTGGCCAGGGTAGTTGACTTACACCTTCTAGAGCACGTTGGGTGGCACGGGATACATGCGGACGTGCATTGTCCTGTTGGAACAGCAAGTTCCCTTGCCGGTCTAGGAATGGTAGAACGATGGGTTCGATGACGGTTTGGATGTACCGTGCACTATTCAGTGTCCCCTCGACGATCACCAGAGGTGTACGGCCAGTGTAGGAGATCGATCCCCACACCATGATGCCTGGTGTCAGCCCTGTGTGCCTCGGTCGTATGCAGTCCTGATTGTGGCGCTCACCTTCACGGCGCCAAACACGCATACGACCATCATTGGCACCAAGGCAGAAGCGACTCTCATCGCTGAAGACGACACGTCTCCATTCGTCCCTCCATTCACGCCTGTCGCGACACCACTGGAGGCGGGCTGCACGATGTTGGGGCGTGAGCGGAAGACGGCCTAACGGTGTGCGGGCCCGTAGCCCAGCTTCATGGAGACGGTTGCGAATGGTCCTCGCCGGTACCCCAGGAGCAACAGTGTCCCTAATTTGCTGGGAAGTGGCGGTGCGGTCCCCTACGGCACTGCGTAGGATCCTACGGTCTTGGCGTGCATCCGTGCGTCGCTGCGGTCCGGTCCCAGGTCGACGGGCACGTGCATCTTCCGCTGACCACTGGCGACAACATTGATGTACTGTGGAGACCTCACGCCCCACGTGTTGAGCAATTCGGCGGTACGTCCACCCGGCCTCCAGCATGCCCACTATACGCCCTCGCTCAAAGTCCGTCAACTGCACATACGGTTCACGTCCACGCTGTCGCGGCATGCTACCAGTGTTAAAGACTGCGATGGAGCTCCGTATGCCGCGGAAAACTGGCTGACACTGACGGCGGCGGTGCACAAATGCTGCGCAGCTAGCGCCATTCGACGGCCAACACCGCGGTTCCTGGTGTGTCCGCTGTGCCGTGCGTGTGATCATTGCTTGTACAGCCCTCTCACAGTGTCCGGAGCAAGTATGGCGGGTCTGACACACCGGTGTCAATGTGTTCTTTTTTCCATTTCCAGGAGTGTATTTGGCGTTGTTTCGTTTTCTATTTCGCCAAATAGAAACGAACAAACTAGTAGCTTGGTATAAACACAATTCTGCTTGTTGAAAGTAATAGTTTGTGACAAAGACGTCATTTCACAGCGATTGGCTAGAGAACTTATGTGTGAGGGCTTTCTGGAAAATAAAGTCTGATAGATCGCGAAATCGAAACGGCAATGAATATCCGATTGGGGTTTGTACATACGTGTAGGACAGTGTCTGCAGCATGCGTGTCGATGGCATCACGTCGCTCTTTTCAGTTTTGCGCACACGGTGAGCATGTAACGACACCTAGAACGATAGTGTCTCCTCCTAAGTATGAATGCCTGCTACGAGACTTCGCTTGATTTCATACAACGCACCTGTCATGCATGTCCTTCTTCATGACAATTATCGGCCGTACACTGCAGGGACAAAGAGGACGCCTCAACAGTGTTTTCAGTATTAAGTGTTTGATCCCCCACCATACAGCCCTAGTTTGTCGTGGCTTCCTGTGACAGTTTCCTCTGATCATATGAACCTCTGGCTATGAAAACAACATTTTAGCACATACAACGAACTGCATACCAGCGTAGACAAGTGGCGAAAAGTACATGCGGCTGCCTTCCATGATGAGGGTGTTTGAAAGTTGGTACAACTCTGCAACAGACGTCTAAGTCGGAGCGCAACTAGGTTGAGAATCAGCTAGAAAATATAGCAAACTGTTGCAAATAAAACATTTTGATTTTCACTGTGGTAAGCATTTCGTAACCGATCAGACCTTACTTTCTGAATAGCCCTCATATATACACAGCAGCAGCAGCACTCCGTCTTCAGGATACAAGTGGCCCATCGGGACCATCCGACCGCCGTGGCATCCTCAGATAAGGATGTGGATAGGAGGGGCGTGTGGTCAGCACACCGTTCTCCCGGTCGTTATGATGGTTTTGTTTGACCGGAGCCGCTACTATTCGGTCGAGTAGCTCCTCAATTGGCATCACGACGCTGAGTACACCCCGAAGAATGGCAACAGCGCATGGCGGCCGGGATGGTCAGTCATCCAAGTGCCAGCCACGCCCGACACTGTTTAACGTCGGTGATCTGATGGAAACCGGTGTATTCAATGCGGCATGGCCGTTGCCTTCATACATACACAGGCATGTGCAAATTGATATCTCTGTTAACATCTTTTCACTACCAGGGGACCTTCCATAGCAATACACGGAGTTAACTTCAGTCTAACACACGGTTTGCCAACTGGCGGTAAACGTTGGTGCAGAGACATTTTAAATGCAGTCTACCTCTAACCGTGATCGTGGGATCTTGGTTATCTTGCTTATTGACTGAAGCTGGTGCAGTCGAGCCATTAATCTCGCGGTTGTCAGTGGTCATAATGTTTTGGATGAGTCGTGTATGACATGGTAATTATTAGAGAAGCGTGGGTGTATTATAGATAGGTACCGACCGTCCTTCTTCCTGCATAAAATTCATGAATAAAACAGCACTGTTTATCCTCCGCCAAATGGTATGTTCGCTTGCGGAGTCCTGATTTAGATTAGAATGACATTGTGGGGAACTTTTTGCGTTCACTTATTATTTTGCTTACGCTACCTCTGAATGTGATTCTATTGAAACTTAGAATGAGCTGTGTGTAATTTGGGTTGTGTAGGGTAAGAAGAGAGAATATCCCTGGACTACTATAATCAGAAAATCAATAAAAAGATAAAATCATCAGCTTCGTAAAGTATTTTTTCCTGCATGATCAGTTGATTCACTGCCTAATGTATGTTTGTTGCTCACATCGATCATCTAAAGTGAACGCGTTTGTGATGTGACTTTTTAGTAACCACAATCCAGCATGCCCACACCGCTACCATTACATGGCAAGGGAAGGTGGCACTCGTTGAAAGTACAATGCCTTGATCTTCAGTTGGCTGACGGAGAAAAGGGAAGGTAAAGGTTGCAACACGCACAACATCTTCGTCTTCAGATCGTTTATGGTCGATAAATACGCCGATGCTCACCGCGAGACAGAATGCCTCCTAGAGGCGCTGCGGGCACTTGGTAGGAAGGCAAGTAAGGCAAGGAGTGTACGTAAAGGGCAGATCGTTGTGGCGCTGCGTCTGAGACGAGCAGCTGAGGGACAGTGAAGCTCGTCCGTTGTTCTACGCTACTGCCGTGAACATCTATGGACGGTGACTGAACGATGGTGAAGCTACGTCCAGGCAACTGTAAGGTGGAGTCCACGTTTCATTAAAGAACGCCGAGGACAGAGATTTACCCTTTCTGTGAAGCAGGGAAGGCTACAGCTTACAGTAAAGTGTTCCACACCTTTCTGCAGACATTGTTTAACATGGGTCTGTGCAACAGACGATCCGCAAGTGATCCCAGGTTGCCCAGTCGCATCGTCAGTTACGATTGCAATTGACACAGAACCATCGAGACTGGACCGTGGATCAATGGAAATTAGTCTCGTGGTCGGACGAGTCACGTTTCTTCTTACATGAAGTAGCTGGTCGTGCACTGACACGCCGTCATCCAGAGAAACGGCTGCCTGAAACGTGCACCGTCGCACGGACACAAGCCGCTGGGAGCACTATTACGCTACAGAAACATTCATCTGAACTTCATTCTAAACTGTGGTGGCAATCGAAAGCAGCATGACAGTTGCGGACTAAGTGAGTATTATTTAAAAAAATGTGTAATAAAAAACAGTGTAGCCCACATACAATAACGTTATTTTAAAGAACCTCACCGTTTTCGATCAGTGTTGGATGATCTTCAGAACATTACCGAAAATGGTGGCATAGAGTATGAATAGCTCAACGCTGGCAGTCGTTCTCCACACCATCCTAGAGCGGTTTAAGCTCCCTGCCAAAATCTCCACCAGTCAGCATGGAGCAACGTTCTGAAGACCATCCAGCATTGATCTAAACTGGTCACCTTCCTTAAAATAAAATTATTGTACGCAGTCTATACTATTTTTATCATATGAAAAAATTGTAACAGTATTTTACAACTATTCAAGAATTAAATTAAAAAAAATTTAAGTGAATATTACTGCAGAGCACCTGCATCTCTTCACGCTTGTTGTCTTCCTCGACGGTGATGGCAATTTCCAACTGCCCGTGTTACAAAATCAGAATCATGCTGTATTTGGTTGTTTATCTGGTGAGCATTCCTCGTTCGGCGTTCTCAGGTGATGTGAGGGTAAGTTGTACTCGGGCTGCTGCGGAGAAGATTATTCTCGCAGCAGATGCGGATGCCGTGTTGTCTGCCTGAGGTGTTGTTAGTGGCCCAGCTCCAGGTTGAGACAATTGCGTGATTGATGTGCCTTCCCCTAGAAAGCACGAGCAGTGTCATGTCCATCTCTTCGTGCGACAGATGAGTTGAATATAGCCTGGGAAGACAGAGCGAAATTCTGCAGCTTTTGCAGCTCTGCAATGTGAGTTCGGCCACTTTACCGCACCCCATACTAGCATAATCTAATACTGATGTGATCATTGGTGTCGAGGCAGCGAAGACCGACGGTTAAGCAAAGGATGCAAAGCGTAGAACGTCCTTACTATTCGGTTTCTCGCATCACATATATGCGGTGCCTGTGTATCCTCTGATCGAGGTGTAGCCCCTAGGAATTTCCCAAACTTGGTCCAGGGAATAGGGCCTTCCACGATGTTGAGAGGCTGCAGATCTGGCGGCAGCATCCTTCAGGTGGTGACTGCTGCCTGGCATTGGCGGCATTGAATTTCAAGCGCAACTCTTTGACCCCAAACCCAGTGAATCGCACCCCATCTGGAGGCTTCGTCTCATCGCTTGGACATTCATGCTTTGGGTGAACAGTGCTGCATCGTCGACGTAAAGCGTCAACTTCTTCTGGTTCTACAAGCGGTGAACAGGCAATACACAAGGAGTACAGGAAGAAGCGCCCCTGCACGTATCTGCCGCTCAGTGGATGGCCCACCGTTTGCAAGTTCCTCTCATCAAGGTGGGACCGTAGTAGGGCCCCGTATGATGTCGGTATCCCAAGCAAAAAGAGTTTGTACATGAAGCCATCGTGCCAGACGAAATCTTGGACACGTCGAGAAGTACGGTCCCGAGGTACTCCGTTGTTTCTAGCGCCTCCATCGACTGCCGGTTCTACCAGACGTAACAGCTGCTCAGTGGTGGAGTGGCTGGTCCGAAATCCAAACTGTTTGTCTGGTATTCACTCTCTGAGTGACGTTTTTCATTAACCAACACCTTCGAGAGGGACGGAAGTAACCGATGCCGTGTTAAGGGTTAAGCGTGAATACCGTGTGCCCAGTTCTGGTTCCTGTACTCCTCGATGGCCGCCAAAATATCTTGCCTCATGTGGTTGACACGGCGTTTCTTGCCTCGTGGGAGGGTGAGCTGTCATTCACGGAACAGCAGGTTCTTCGCTGTGATCGTATGTGGGGTGGTAGTTGGCGTGAGAAGTCTCGCGGCCGTTGTGGCCGTCTCGGATTGGCTGCATCTGCCGAGAAAGGCCAGTGCTGAGTCAGCGCCCACTTCTTTAGGGTTAGGCGCGTCTTCTAGCAGGTGGCACACTTCCGCCCGTTAGAACACGCCGTCCGAGTTTCGGAATCTCGGACGGCCTTCTTGTAGCGCTGCACCGTTGAAGATAACCGGAACGTAGTCTGGACAAGGCTGTCAATCACACTAGCATTGACCATTGTAGTAGGATGTTTTTATAGACCACCAGCATCCGCGGCAAACGTCGCAGAACGTTTCAGTCTTGAGTGCATAGGAAATAAATATTCAAATTATCCCTTAGTTATAGGTGGAGACTTTAATCTGGCATCCATTGACTGGTAAAATTATGCGTTTATCACAGGGAGCAGAAGCAAAGACTCGTGTGAAGTTATTCTAGGTGCGCTCTCATCATACAACCTAGAGCAATTGGTCAGAAAACCAACTCGAGATGGGAACATATTAGGTATCTTGGCGGCCAACAGACCTGATCTTTTTGAGGAAGTTAATGTAGAAAAAGGTATCAGCGACCATAATGCCGTAGTGGCTTCTATGCCAGTGGAAGTTCAAAAATACCAAAGAAGCAGCGTAGAGTTCTCTTGTTTGGGAAAGCAAATAAATGCGCCATTAATGAATATCTTCATAGTCAGCGCCAAGCATTCACCAAGATATTGAGCACCTTTGTCGTAATTTAAAGGTATTGTCCACCACTTGCTTGAGAAGTGTGTGCCTAACAAAAATGTATGGGAGGGAAAGGTTCCACTTTGGTACAACAAACTTATTAGGAAGCAGAGAATTTTGCACAGTCGTTTTAAACGTAGTCACGATCAGGTTGATGATATTGTTAGCGGCATTAGCCCACAGGAAAGTATCACACGAAAGTTGCGTACAAATCAATGAGGATTTGCAGAAAATAAATGAGTGGTGTAATGACTGGAAGTTATCTCTCAATATTTTTAAGTGTAACCTACTTCGTATAACAAGGCGAAAATCCCAACTAATGTACGGGTGCAAAATAAACGCCCAGTCTTTGGAAGTGGTAATATCCGTCAAGTATTTGTGTGTGACTATTCGAAATAATCTGAAATTGAATAATCAGATTACACAAGTAAAGGGCAAGGCGAACTCTAGATTGCGGTTTATTGGTAGAATCCTGAAGCGATGCAGTCCTTCAACAAAGGAAATTGCTTACAGTACGTTAGTTCGTCCAGTGTTGGAATATTGTTCGTATGTTTGGGACCCTTACCAGTTGGGTCTGATTCAAGAGATTGAGCAGTTTCAAAGAAAATTGGCCAGATTCGTGACTGGTATATTTAGCCATCGCGAGAGCGTTACAAATCTCACAAAAAGTTTGAAGTGGGACACACTTGCAGATACACGACGTGTTAAACGGAAGGGGCTGCTCACTAAATCCCGAAACCCGATCTTCGCCGAGGATGTAGAGCATATATTATTAACACCAAATTTCAAATAGTGCAATGATCACCATTCATAGAAAAGGGAAATTAGATCTGGTACTGAGGCATTCAGACAGTCGTTTTTCCCTCGCGCGATCCGCGAGTTGAACAGAGGGGGAGGGGGGGGGGGGTGGTAATATGACTTTGGCACGAATTGTACTCTCCGCCACATACCGCTTGGCGGCTAGCGGAGTATATATGTAGATGTAGAAGACAACACGTTTCTCGTCGTGGTAGTCGTGAATTACCCAGGACCCTTCAGAAATCCAATGTCGAGCACATCCGGGTATGTACTGAGGAAGTGGGTCGGGTCGAAAGGCCATCATGCTAGAGTCGTTACAGGAGCACGATTGCACGTTGATATCGTGACCACCAAATCCGCTTGATCTGGAGCCGATGGAACGCTGTCGGGGATCAGCTCCGTGCTAACAAAACACCGACGAGTAATTTACAGATACTGCGTGAAGTGTGAGTGTCTTTTGCGGCACACCTCCCGAAACCTACCGAGTCCGTGCCACGCAGAATCGCTGCTGTACTGTGTTTAAAATGTGCAACAGCACGCTGTTAAGCAGGTGATCAGTATGTTTCGGCTGATAAGTGTATTTGTTCTGGCAGTACTCTTATACAATAGTCGGAAGTAAATTCCCATCCACCGAACTGACGGTAAGGAGTTTCTTTTATAGTTTGTGGAAACTGTGCATTAAGTGCCACATTTACTATGCGAAGAGTGGAGATTTATTAGGAAAATTTACGAATTCTGCCAGAAGAGCTAAAAAACTGAACTATAATTCAACGATTAGTATAAGTAATGAAGAAAACGAAAGAAATATGTTGGAAAGTCGTTGGAGACTTTTATCAAATCTTGAGTGCACAGACACTATAACTGGCATCGAAGATGATAATCAGCGACTGAAAGGAAGGCATAAGTTTATGAAAGGAATTGATCACATGATATTTGAGAAATAGAGAAGAATTGCTGATTGAGCAGAAGCAGCAGTGACAAACGAGCTATGGTTTATTCACGTACTAGCTGAGTACTGGCGTTGACCAGGTTTGTATCTGGTAAGGGGTGGGACTATGGGAGCTATAGCTCCCCCCCCCCCCCCCCCCCAAAGGAGTATCATTTTACACTGGATAAAATGACTTCAAAAATCAGCGAATGTATTACTCCAACTGAGTCATTTATTTTTTTATAATTATGTAGCAATATAGCTTGCAATGTATTTGAAACACATTTTAACGAAAGAATAAGAGTGGCCAATAGCTTACTATGTAAACCAATAAATATCATTTAACTTAAAATGGGCGGCTTATTATTTATTAATGCACATTTTTTTACCCTGAACCCCAAAACAGTGTCAAGTCAGCTGCAGTGTAACACGTGTTAAGTTCGGCTCGCGAAATTTAGTTGAACTCGAAGGCGTTCTCGCAGTTGGTGTTGTCTAGTACAAGTGGAAATCGTGTAAACAACAGCGTTCTGTGCAGTAGTGCTATTAAACAGAAGAGTCAACAGCAGCGCGTCCAGCAGCGGGGAAGCAGCAGGTGCGGCGGGCCTGCTCCTGGCGGAAGGTGTGGCCGCGGCTCCCGGTATACCGGAGCTGGTCCGCTCTGAGGTAAGCGCTGCGCTTCGCAATAAAAACAATCTCCATCTGATAGCAGGCACTATATCACATACTGTAACGGCAGCAGTATTGGCCAAAATGCGTGAAACTGTTGAGGCCAATACTGCCGAAATTACAGCACTAAAAAAAGTCTGTGTCTGAATACGAGAAAAAGGCACGAAAGTTGGAAGCGAAACTATCTGCCGCAACAGACGAGCTAGAACAGTACCAAAGGCGAAATAGTCTACGACTGTTTGGAGTAGCAGAAAATAAGGAAGAAGACACGGACAACCTGCTTATACAGGTTGCGCGTGAAAAATTTGGCGTTGAAGTGACCAAGGCAGACATTGACAGGAGCCATCGGGTGGGACGAAAACTACCAGGTGCTACCAAACCTCCAATAATAATTAAATTTGTCTCGTACCGAAAAAAGGCTGAGATCTTTACCCAGAAGAAGAAGTTAGCAAGGACAGGGCTTACAATAAGGGAAGATCTGACACACGAACGGCTAAAGATTTTAAACAGTGTCATATCCCATTTCGGTCTTCGGAATGTGTGGACTAAGGATGGCAGAGTAATCATTAAGACAGCAGCTGGAAAGAAGACAGTCACAAACATGATAGAACTGAATAGTATTTAGTGAAGCTACTCGAGCCAAAAGTGCAAACTTAACACCATTTGCAAATTGTAACAGTCCTATACTCAGATATAGTCTTGTAATTGTATTAACTTTTTAATTATACCCCTATTTGTACCTTCATCTACATCTACATCTACATGACTACTCTGCAATTCACATTTAAGTGCTTGGCAGAGGGTTCATCGAACCACAATCATACTATCTCTCTACTATTCCACTCCCGAACAGCGAGCGGGAAAAACGAACACCTAAACCTTTCTGTTCGAGCTCTGATTTCTCTTATTTTATTTTGATGATCATTCCTACCTATGTAGGTTGGGCTCAACAAAATATTTTCGCATTCGGAAGAGAAAGTTGGTGACTGAAATTTCGTAAAAAGGTCTCGCCGCGACGAAAAACGTCTATGCTGTAATGACTTCCATCCCAACTCGTGTATCATATCTGCCACACTCTCTCCCCTATAACGCGATAATACAAAACGAGCTGCCCTTCTTTGCACCCTCTCGATGTCCTCCGTCAATCCCACCTGGTAAGGATCCCACACCGCGCAGCAATATTCTAACAGAGGACGAACGAGTGTAGTGTAAGCTGTCTCTTTAGTGGACTTGTTGCATCTTCTAAGTGTCCTGCCAATGAAACGCAACCTTTGGCTCGCCTTCCCGACAATATTATCTATGTGGTCCTTCCAACTGAAGTTGTTTGTGATTTTAACACCCAGGTACTTAGTTGAATTGACAGCCTTGAGAATTGTACTATTTATCGAGTAATCGAATTCCAACGGATTTCTTTTGGAACTCATGTGGATCATCTCACACTTTTCGTTATTTAGCGTCAACTGCCACCTGACACACCATACAGCAATCTTTTCTAAATCGCTTTGCAGCTGATACTGGTCTTCGGATGACCTTACTAGACGGTAAATTACAGCATCATCTGCGAACAACCTAAGAGAACTGCTCAGATTGTCACCCAGGTCATTTATATAGATCAGGAACAGTAGAGGTCCCAGGACGCTTCCCTGGGGAACACCTGATATCACTTCAGTTTTACTCGATGATTTGCCGTCTATTACTACGAACTGCGACCTTCCTGACAGGAAATCACGAATCCAGTCGCACAACTGAGACGATACCCCATAGCTCCGCAGCTTGATTAGAAGTCGCTTGTGAGGAACGGTGTCAAAAGCTTTCCGGAAATCTAGAAATACGGAATCAACTTGAGATCCCCTGTCGATAGCGGCCATTACTTCGTGCGAATAAAGAGCTAGCTGCGTTGCACAAGAGCGATGTTTTCTGAAGCCATGCTGATTACGTGTCAATAGATCGTTCCCTTCGAGGTGATTCATAATGTTTGAATACAGTATATGCTCCAAAACCCTACTGCAAACCGACGTCAATGATATAGGTCTGTAGTTAAATGGATTACTCCTACTACCCTTCTTGAACACTGGTGCGACCTGCGCAATTTTCCAATCTGTAGGTACAGATCTATCGGTGAGCGAGCGGTTGTATATGAGTGCTAAGTAGGGAGCTATAGTATCAGCGTAATCTGAAAGGAACCTAATCGGTATACAATCTGGACCTGAAGACTTGCCCGTATCAAGCGATTTGAGTTGCTTCGCAACCCCTAAGGTATCTACTTCTAAGAAACTCATGCTAGCAGATGTTCGTGTTTCAAATTCTGGAATATTCCATTCGTCTTCCCTGGTGAAGGAATTTCGGAAAACTGCGTTCAATAACTCCGCTTTAGCGGCGCAGTCGTCGATAACAGTACCATCGGCACTGCGCAGCGAAGGTATTGACTGCGTCTTGCCGCTTGTGTACTTTACATACGACCAGAATTTCTTCGGATTTTCTACCAAATTTCGAGACAATGTTTCGTTGTGGAACCTATTAAAGGCATCTCGCATCGAAGTACGTGCCAAATTTCGCGCGTCTGTAAATTTTAGCCCATCTTCAGGATTTCGCGTTCTTCTGAACTTCGCATGCTTTTTCCGTTGCCTCTGCAACAGCGTTCGGACCTTTTTTGTGTACCACGGGGGATCCGTTCCATCTCTTACCAATTTATGAGGTATGAATATCTCAATTGCTGTTGCTACTATATCTTTGAATTTGAGCCACATCTCGTCTACATTCGCATAGTCAGTTCGGAAGGAATGGAAATTGTCTTTTAGGAAGGCTTCTAGTGGTACTTTATCAGCTTTTTTAAATAAAATTATTTTGCGTTTGTTTCTGATGGATTTGGAAGAAATGGTATTGAGCCTAGCTACAATGACCTTGTGATCACTAATCCCTGTATCAGTCATGATGCTCTCTATCAGCTCTGGATTGTTTGTGGCCAAGAGGTCAAGTGTGTTTTCGCAACCATTTACAATTCGCGTGGGTTCGTGGACTAACTGCTCTAAATAATTTTCGGAGAATGCATTAAGGACAATCTCGGAAGACGTTTTGTGCCTACCACCGGTTTTGAACAAGTCCCCACCAACTATAACCGTATGAGTGGGGTATTTATTTGTTACGAGACTCAAACTTTCTCTGAACTGTTCCGCAACTGTATCATCGGAGTCTGGGGGTCGGTAGAAGGAGCCAATTATTAACTTAATTCGGCTGTTAAGTATAACCTCCACCCACACCAATTCGCACAGAGTATCTACTTCGACTTCACTACAAGATAAACCACTACTGACAGACACCAACACTCCACCACCAATTCTGCCTAATCTATCTTTCCTGAACACCGTCTGAGACTTCGTAAAAATTTCTGCAGAACTTATTTCAGGCTTTAGCCAGCTTTCTGTACCTATAACGATATCCGCTTCTGTGCTTTCTATTAGCGCTTGAAGCTCAGGGACTTTTCCAGCACAACTACAACAGTTTACAACTATAATTCCGACTGTTCCTTGATCCAAGCACGTCCTGTAATTGCCAAGCACCCTTTGACATTGCAGCCCATCCCGCACTTTCCCGAGGCCTTCTAACCTAAAAAACCGCCCAGTCCACGCCACACAGCCTCCGCTACCCGTGTAGCCGCCAGCTGAGTGTAGTGAACTCCTGACCTATTCAGCGGAACCCGAAACCCCACCACCCTATGGCGCAAGTCAAGGAATCTGCAGCCAATACGGTCGCAAAACCGTCTGAGCCTCTGATTCAGACCCTCCACCCGGCTCTGCACCAAAGGTCCGCAGTCGGTTCTGTCAACGATGCTGCAGATGGTGAGCTCTGCCTTCATCTCGTAAGCAAGACCGGCAGCCTTCACCAAATCAGATAGCCGCTGGAATCCAGAGAGAATTTCCTCAGATCCAAAGCGACACACGTCATTAGTGCCGACATGTGCCACCACCTGCAGCTGGCTGCACCCTGTGCTCTTCATGGCATCCGGAAGGACCCTTTCCACATCAGGAATGACTCCTCCCGGAATGCACACGGAGTGCACACTGGATTTCTTCCCCTCCTTAGCCGCCATATCCCTAAGGGGCCCCATTACGCGCCTAACATTGGAGCTCCCAACTACCAGTAAGCCCAACCTCTGCGATTGCCCGGACCTTGAAGGCTGAGAATGATCCTCTGAAACAGGGCAGGCAGCTGCATCTGGCTCAGCCAGAGACAGTGCCTGAAACCGGTTTGTCAGACGCACCAGGGAGGCTTTCTGGTCAGCTTCCGGGGACGCCTTTCGCTGCCTGCCACGCCTTGGAACGACCTCCCAATCAACCACAGGCGAGGGCTCAGCTCCACTGCGGGCAGCAACCGGGGCAACCACAGCGGCAGACCGATCTGGGGACAGACGGGATGAGGTTGACATCCCCGTGATACCCGAGTCCGGCTCCCCACAGTGGTGCCCATTGGCAACAGCCTCAAGCTGCGCGACCGAAGTCAGCGCCGATTGCAGCTGTGAGCGAAGGGATGCCAAGTCAGCCCTCATCCGAACACAGCAATCGCAGTCCCTGTCCATTCTAATCGATGTTTAACAACAGTTACTGAAACACGAGTCGGTGCCTAGATAACGCAAGCGGAACACGCAAAGAATGTATCAACTAACCTGTACAAATGCCTAACGACTGCGCTACAATCTGCTGAATTTACGATTACAGTAACTAAAACTCGAAATTGCACCTCCTATACGAAACTCACACGCAATTTAAATAAGAATCTACGAAGTAAACACTAAAGCGCGATGCTTCAACTGACCAATACTATAATACGCCCGAAATATATGAATTAAACAATGCAAGTACCCAAAAACACGCAAAGAAATTAAACTATGTAACAAATAAGAAGCTAGGGTTATACGGCTTGCTGCTGCAGCTGCTTATCCAACGGCGGCAGGGAGCACACTGACTGGCCAACCGACTCTGGCCGTTCACAACAAAAACAGAAGACAGACGACTACGCAAATTTGCACTATTCAGGTACTAAGGCGCGATGCTACAACCCTCAAATACTATAATACGCCCGAAATATACGAATTAAACAATGCAAGTACCCAAAAACACGCAAAGAAATTAAACTATGTAACAAATAAGAAGCTAGGGTTATACGGCTTGCTGCTGCAGCTGCTTATCCAACGGCGGCAGGGAGCACACTGACTGGCCAACCGACTCTGGCCGTTCACAACAAAAACAGAAGACAGACGACTACGCAAATTTGCACTATTCAGGTACTAAGGCGCGATGCTACAACCCTCAAATACTATAATACGCCCGAAATATACGAATTAAACAATGCAAGTACCCAAAAACACGCAAAGAAATTAAACTATGTAACAAATAAGAAGCTAGGGTTATACGGCTTGCTGCTGCAGCTGCTTATCCAACGGCGGCAGGGAGCACACTGACTGGCCAACCGACTCTGGCCGTTCACAACAAAAACAGAAGACAGACGACTACGCAAATTTGCACTATTCAGGTACTAAGGCGCGATGCTACAACCCTCAAATACTATAATACGCCCGAAATATACGAATTAAACAATGCAAGTACCCAAAAACACGCAAAGAAATTAAACTATGTAACAAATAAGAAGCTAGGGTTATACGGCTTGCTGCTGCAGCTGCTTATCCAACGGCGGCAGGGAGCACACTGACTGGCCAACCGACTCTGGCCGTTCACAACAAAAACAGAAGACAGACGACTACGCAAATTTGCACTATTCAGGTACTAAGGCGCGATGCTACAACCCTCAAATACTATAATACGCCCGAAATATACGAATTAAACAATGCAAGTACCCAAAAACACGCAAAGAAATTAAACTATGTAACAAATAAGAAGCTAGGGTTATACGGCTTGCTGCTGCAGCTGCTTATCCAACGGCGGCAGGGAGCACACTGACTGGCCAACCGACTCTGGCCGTTCACAACAACTAATTGTTTTTGTAACTGTATTAACTTTTTACTATTTTTTTGTGTCTGTAGCTCTAACCATTGCTTAATTTTAGTTACTGCTAATACTTTTTTCATTTTCTCAGTTTATTCTCTTCCATTCTGTAATAGTTCTATTGCAATTATTAGTCTCTCCTTTAGTTCATTAGTCACCCATCTCTTCAGTTTAAATTGTTCATAACAAAAATCACTATCAGTATCACTTTAGCAAATTTAAATCTAATTGTAGCTTCCTACGATAATCACTACCAGTATCACTTTAATAAATTTCAATTTAATTCTAGCTTCCTACGATAATCTATTAAATATTAAGCTTACTTCTCTCTGCTGGCAGCATCGGCCTCTTAAATCACTCCCCTTTCCCTTATTTCCACCCTAAGCTGTTTCAAATACGATAATTACATTTCTCCTCTTACGACATAGGACACTCAGTGACATACAGCCGTCACTATTTGGGTCATATTCTCC
This sequence comes from Schistocerca gregaria, assembly GCF_023897955.1. Classification (NCBI taxonomy): domain Eukaryota; kingdom Metazoa; phylum Arthropoda; class Insecta; order Orthoptera; family Acrididae; genus Schistocerca; species Schistocerca gregaria. Next base: position 54,953,041 of record NC_064927.1, read on the forward strand.
TTGCACCGAATACCACTAATCCATTTTCTATTCTCCCGCAACCTCAGGAAATCTCTTGCAGTCGCCTTTCTTTCGGCACTCGCGGAGTCAAAAACAGAGCGCGCAAAATCTCGGACACCCCTGTGTTATGTCACTTGGCGGGAACACCGGCCAGTGCCCCTCGCGGCAGGTAGTGCCTAACAAAGGGACAAACCAGTCTGCCACCCTACTCCAGGCTGCTCAGCGGAACGCGTCAGAGCTTTTAGCAGCTTACTGCAACATCCAGTCTTTACCTGCGCATTACGACGAGCTTAGCCTCCTCTTCAACCAACTAAACTACCACGTAATCCTCTTATCAGAAACGTGGTTGAAACCACACATATCCTCTGCATCTATTCATCTCCCAGGGTACACATTTCTTAGGGCAGACAGATCAAAAAAGCGAGGTGGCGGGGTCGGCGCGTATATACGAACAGATCTCAATGCGAAAGTCTTATGTACGTCAAATCCTGCTGAAGAAAAAGAGGCTGAATTCATGTTCATTGAAATAAATATACAAAGTCGGAAATTCTTGACTGGCATCGTGTACAAGCCGCCAAAAATAAGCTCAATGAGTTCCTTCCAGTCGGAATTACATTCACTTCAGTGCCAATACGAACATGTCATCGTAATGGGTGACTTGAACATAGACTTGCTAAGAGACACTCACTCCGCAATAAACCTAAGAAGATTGTTTAGTTGCAATAGCATGAACATTCTTCCATTACAACCTACACACCATACGGCGCACAGTCATACTCTTATAGACGTAATCGCAACGAAACAGACTGCCAAAGTAAGAGATGTTGGTCAATCATCGGCCCCTGGCCTCTCAGCACATGATTTAATATTCCTGGCCTACTCTCTGCAGCCCCCAAGGATCAAATCGCGTTACATAACTTGTAGGAACATCAAACGTAGTGACCTTGACGCTCTAACAGCCGGTTGCTCAGAAATCTCATGGCATCAAATAATCAGAGAACCTACAATCGACGGCAAAATTGATGAACTTGGTGATAAACTCACTGCCCTCTATGACAAACATGCACCTGTGCGCACAGTCCGTGTAAGAAAATCTCCTGCTCCATGGCTGACAGCTGAATTACGTCAAATGATGACTAATAGGTATGCAGCCCACAGGCGTTTCAAGGCAGATCCGAAACCCGAGCGTTTCGAAGAATATAGAAAGCTACGGAACAGAGTGAAACAATGCATTCGCAATGCCAAAATCAGGCACGCTCGCTCCCTTGTATGCAGCGATCTTACACCCACCACTCTATGGAAGAATCTCCGTAGCTTGGGGGTCGGAAAGGCAAAATCGGAAACTACTTTTCATGTGTCAGCTAACGAATTAAATGAATTCGTCTCTGCACCTCTGAATACCAGCACGGTTGATAATTACCGTCCACAAGAATTCCCAAACAGGATAACTAACAACGATACCTTCCATCTAAAACATGTAACAACAAATACGGCAAGAAAAGCAATAATGAGAATCTCTTCTTATGCAATATGCAACGACAGTATCGGTATAACCATGATTAAGAATGTTGCCGATATCTTAGGACCTGTCTTAACTGGCATATTTAATTTTTCCCTCGTGAACAGAATATACCCCACTGCATGGAAAAGAAGTATAATTCGACCCATCCCTAAGATCGAAAACCCGCAACTGCCTAGTGATTACCGACCAGTTAGCATACTGCCTGCTATTTCCAAAGCACTTGAATATATTGTTCATGACCAAATCACTGAACACTTGTATGAATTCATTCTATATGACAAATTTCAATCCGGTGTCTGTAAACATCACAGCACAAACACTGCTCTAATTAAAGTAACTGATGACCTGAAATATGCCATCGACAATCGAAAGGCAACAATATTGACGCTATTGGACTTCAGCAAAGCTTTTGACACTGTTAACTTTGACATATTGCTCAGAAAAATGCAACAGCTTAATTTCTCTGATAGTGCAATGAGATGGTTTGAAAGCTACTTAAAAGACAGACAGCAATGTGTTGTCTGCGTAAAATCTTCCTGGAAACAAGTTTCTTCAGGAGTGCCACAATGATCAGTCTTAGGACCACTTTTGTTTTCTTTATATGTCAACGATATTTCGTCGGTTCTGTCCTCCTGTAAATATCATTCCTATGCCGACGACCTCCAGCTCTACCTAAGCGTCAAACCTGACGATGTAAACACTGCAATCGCTCTGATGAATGATGATCTGTCTTCAGTAGTGACATGGGCGAAAAACCTGGGGCTTAAACTAAATGCAAAAGAGTCGCAAGTAATCTTAATAGCCCATCAGAAATTAATAAGTTCAGATTTCTGAGAACGGCTACCTCTTATTCTGCTCGACGGTACTTCAATGCCATATCAAAAAACAGTTAAGAACTTGGGTGTAACTTTGGATGAGCATCTCAACTGGGCGGAGAATACAGTCGCAGTGTGCCGAAAGACGTCTGCTTGTCTCTATGCTCTCAAAAAATCGCGGAACATATTTCCACAGGACTTGAAACGCCAGGTCGTGCAAGCACTCGTTCTACCGAAACTCCACTATTGTGATGTGATTCAACAAGGCATGAGTAGTGAAAACAAAAGACGGCTAGAGCTAACCATGAATGCCTGTGTACGTTACACCTGCAAGATTCGCCAATATGATCATGTTAGTGCTTCATACTCCGAGCTAGGGTGGCTGCGCCCGAACAAATTGCGTGACTACCACACTCTATGTCTACTTCACCGACTCTTCGTCGCGCAAGCACCCCAGTACCTTGCTTCAGAGATTAGAAACCTGTCATGACATCATAATCAAAACGCGAGGTCACTCTTATTTGGTATCCTAACTGTGCCCACTCACAAAACAAATACTTTTGCAAACTCCTTCTCAGTTGTTGCTGTCTGCCTCTGGAACAAACTGCCCCTTACCTTGAGGAAAATTCAATCTCCTGCTGATTTTAAGAAGAAGTTGAAGCATTTCCTACTATCATCGCCATAAAGTTCACCACAAAATTAATGTACAAGGCCAATCCTCTCATCTGTCAAACAGCAAAGCTAACGTCTCCTATCTTGCTCCTAAGATGCCTTCCTCTTCGTCTATCTCTATTAGCCACGCAATCTTCTTTTCCTTTATATTTCCTTAATTATGTTTCATCATGTCTCGCTATTCTTCTCCTCCCTTCACCATGAGTCTTCCTCATACTCCCTGCTGCCAGCACTCCTATCTAAAGTCTTTTTCTTCAATAATGTATTTTTCCAAGTGTACCTTTCTAATTGTTTATTTCACGTTTTGTACTAGATGTAGTTTAACATGCCTACTAAAAACATATGAATGTAAAATAAGTAGAAAGAATGGTTAGATGTAAGAGAGGGCTTGATGGCCCTAATCTTGCCAGGTTAAATAAATAAATAAATAAGTAAATAAAAAATAGAGCAGTTACCATAAACTAATTTAAGCAAAACCAAATTTTACCAGTTTGTCGATGCAGCACCCCAGCTCTCCTTTTTCAAGCAATATTCCATTCCTCCAAATACCCCCCCCCCCCCCCTTGACCGAGTTCTATCGCCCCTGCCTCTTCTCTTTCTCCATCTCCTCCTCTTTCCTTTTCCACTACCTCCTCTCTCTCCATCTGCTGCTCCTCCTCCTCCTAGCTTCTAATTCCCCCTCACTCTCTCTCCACATCTTCACTCTCACACCAACAGACTGGTGTTTCTTATGACTACTGTATTTCTTTCCAGATTGTAACTAATGTGTGAAGCAATTTGACTGAAATCGTTCCAGGGGTTTAAGATGAGCTTCTTACCCTGGCTTTCCTGGCATGTACACAAGTCTAATATATTTCACATATATTTAACATATTTCACCCGTATTTGTACACATATTTCACCTGTATGTCGAGTTTATTTCACCCTGCAGTTTCATTGTCAGGCAGCTCAGTGTTGATGCCTTCGTTTCTTCTGAGGTATATGTTCTTTACAACGCTATAATTTAGCACATATATCCACTTTTGTGTCTACTGCCTGCGAAATGTGTTAAGAATAGACTTAGTTGTAAAGAAGCAACACACGCTGTGGCAGTTTTATCTCGCGTCTCAGTATTTGACGTCATATCTTCTGAACTATGTGTCGTACGACGTAGTTACATTCAGCGGAAAATGTCGATACTGTCTGCGAAAAGTGCTGCGAAAAGTGCTGCGAAAAGAGCTAGTAGCAAGGAAATAATAAATTTAAAATTCTTGCAACATGTGGTTGATTTCCTGGCATTCAGTGTTTATTAATCATATGTCCTGAACTATGTGTCGTACAGTGATGTAATTTTTCTGTTACATTTAGTGGTGTATGTGAATATGTAAAATTTGTCACGAATATAGTGATTAGTAAAGAAGTAATTAATTTAAACGTCGTGCTTCATGCAGCAGATTTACTGCATGAACAATGAAAATGTAGTAAGCGATAAACTTTCTTCCTTTCATCATTTTATGGGTGTTGTCAGCGAATATAAGTTTGGCAACGTTTTTAAACTATGTGTAACGTTTATTGCAAATCTTTTATTTAAGTGTTCTCATCCTCAAATACTGGATGAATAAAACATGGGTATTCTTGCATTGTGGTTTACACTGCATCATCACCCCTTTGATATGTGGCTGTTTTTTGTACCCCCACAGTGATTCTCTGCAGATAGTGCATCAAGTTTGGTTGAAAGAAGGAGGAAATTCATACAGGCATTGAAGTTTTAAAATTAACTGTGACATCTGTTGTCGAAACACAATTTTGTGGAACTTTTTTCCGTTAACCACAGATTATCCATCATGCTGTACATTGGAATAAGCTATTAACTGCTTGATAATGTTTCAGTTCCATGATGAATTTAAATACTCACTATAAGAAGAGAAACTAATACGTGATAATTTTACTATCCGTTATTGCTATGTATGTGAAAACATGATTGTGTGCCCCTTTTGAAGACAAATTACCGTATTATTTACCTGTATTTTTTCAAAAATTAATAAATATGAACTTGTCAGGTGTCAAATTTATTCATGCCGCTTTTCAAAAACTGAAAAATCATTTATGGTTCACACTGCCCGTTCTGTTACCTTGACCATATTCGATCCTAATTAATGCTCTCAATAAAAAAAAAAATGAAACCTTCCAGTCCACTGAGTCATGAGGCAGAACCATTAGACTAAAATATTAAATGATTTCAAGTAGCAAACAAGCATCTAAGTCAATAAGAAAAAATAGCTCTAAATAATTTTTTCAATAAAATTAGAGTTTTCATTGCACTGATGTCTTTTAGGAAGGATCCCCAGAGTGGTATGGACAGGAAGAATCCGTCAATGAAGGACGCCTTGTCATGAAACTGAAAATCGTAAAATGACGTGACACTGAGACGTTTGAAGCTAATGGAGGACTAAAACAGTTTTTTTTAACAAAGTCTGGAAACAGAAGCAGAGTTTGCTTCAGGTGGGTATCCTCATATGTTTCCAGAACACAAAAAGAGACCGCATCACAGACGGAATTTATGATTTCCTCATCAAATCGCCCAACGAACGCTGTAAGTAGTAGCTTCATAGATTGTTTTAGTGAAGCTAATACACCAATATTAACAATTTAAGTTGAAAGTGAACAAGTTATTTTTATGCAATTACTACTGAACAATATTTTAGATAAAAATTTATAAAATTTTTGTAACATTTTTTTAGTTTTCGTAAATTTTGGACCCTAGGTGCACCCCTTCCGTCTCTCTTGTTTTAACTCAAATTACACAGAACAAATTTTTTGATTAATGGAAAAAATTGTTTGTGTAACACAAAGAAAATGCACAACACAAAAAATGAGACCCTATTACGCTATGTCCGCAGGTCCAGAGCACAATGGCACTTGGACGTCCAGGTCAGGCAACTTGGACAAATGACGACATTTTTGCGTCCACGGAGTCTCATTTGGCACCGACGTTCTGAGTCTGAGTCACGACATCGTTAAATAGCACCCTTTAAAACAAAGAGTTACGGCACAGAAGCCGTTGTGCAGCGACGGGGGCATTCATGAAAGAAGGCGAGTGTTACGTAAGGCGGCGCCCGCCGAGCAGAAATAACGGCTGCTGGACAGAGCAGCCTGTCGGAAGGGGCGAGAATTAGCACAGGCCGTGATTGAAAAATTCCTCAGCGGTGACGTCAGCGGTAGCGGCAGCTGTTCCCGGCCGGGAGGCGTGTGTGACGTGGCCGCCGTCTATTCGCAGAGCCCGGCTGCGCCGCGATTTGGAGAGGGGGAGGTGCGTGCCGAGCTAATGCGAGGCAGGAAGGGTTATCTCGTCCACAGGCTTGCTCGCTCTGACAACCTGTCACCATAAAAGGAGCATTGACATCGGCCGCAACGTGTAGTGTAAACAGTGTTGCTGACAATTGGTGCTACGTGAAGAAGGGACGTCGAACAGATGTGCAGAACTATAGACCTATAACATCGATCAGTTGTAGAATTTTGGAACACGTGTTATGTTCGACTGCAATGACTTTTCTGGAGACCAGAAATCTACTATGTAGGAATCAGCAAGTGTTCCGAAAGAGACGATCGTGTGAAACCCAACTCGCTCTATTCGTCCACGAGACTCAGAGGACCGTAGACACGGGTTCCCAGGTAGATGCCGTGTTTCTTGACTTCCGCAAGGCGTTCGATACAGTTCCCCACAGTCGTTTAATGAAGAAAGTGAGAACATATGGACTATCAGACCAATTGTGTGATTGGATTGAAGAGTTCCTAGATAACAGAACGCAGCATGTCATTCTCAATGGAGAGAAGTCTTCCGAAGTAAGAGTGATTTCAGGTGTGTCGCAGAGGAGTGTCGTAGGACCGTTGCTATTCACAATATACATAAATGACCTGGTGGATAATATCGGAAGTTCACTGAGGCTTTTTGCGGATGATGTTGTAGTATATCGAGAGGGTGTAACAATGGAAAATAGTACTGAAATGCAGGAGGATCTGCAACGAATTGACGCATGGTGCAGGGAATGGCAATTGAATCTCAATGTAGACAAGTGTAATGTGCTGCGAATACATAGAAAGAAAGATCATTTGTCCTTTAGCTACAATGTAGCAGGTCAGCAACTGGAAGCAGTTAATTCCATACATTATCTGGGAGTAGACATTAGGAGTGATTTAAAATGGAATGATCATATAAAGTTGATCGTCGATAAAGCAGATGCCGCACTGAGATTCATTCAAAGAATCCAAACGAAATTCAATCCGAAAACAAAGGAAGTAGGTTGCAGTACACTTGTTCGCTCACTGCTTGAATATTGCTCACCAGTGTGGGATCCGTACCATGTAGAGTTGATAGAAGAGATAGAGAATATTCAACGGAGAGCAACGCGCTTCGTTATAGGATCATTTACTAATCGCGAAAGCATTACGGAGATGATTTATGAACTCCATCGGAAGACTCTGCAGGAGAGACGCTTAGCAGCTCGGTACGGGCTTTTGTTGAAGTTTCGAGAACATACCTTCACCCAGGAGTCAAGCAGTATATTGCTCCCTCCTCGTATATCTCGCGAAGAGACCATGAGGATAAAATCAGAGAGATTAGAGCCCACACAGTGGAATACCGGCGATCTTTCTTTCCACGAAGAATACGAGACTGGAATAGAAGGGAGAACCGATAGAGGTACTCAAAGTACCCTCCGCCACACACCGTCAGGTGGCATGCAGAGTATGGATGTAGCTGTAGATGTAGAGATGTAGATGTGTCAACAGATGGGAGCCAGTCATTTGGAAAGTATTCAGGAAGACCCATTTGTTCAGATGTCCTGTAACTTCGTGACAAACACAAGAGTATCTTCTCGAGAGGAGAAGGATAGCAGACACTTTGCTTATCTACAGTAAAAAGTAATACTGGATCCTTGTTCAGGTACTTTTTTTTTTGTAGCCCAACTCCTTAACCTGTAATTCAGAAGAGTCTTTCGGCGAGTTGAAATCCCTGGTAAGTTCATTTAAGCTACCCTGGCTGAAACGTTGAGTAATTGATGACATACCCTCGTAAGCACTGTAATCTTCATTAGCATCAGAGGAACAACACTCGTCCTCGTAGAGATGTGCTAGCTGGTGAAACGTTGCGATTGGCACCCGCAAAGTCGAAATAACCCAAATCATCGATACGTCGAATTTTAACTTTTTCTTTTCCCGGTAGTCCGCTGTCATAAATGATCTGTATGCGTTTTACAGAAATGACGAGGTGCCCAGGCTTTATCTTAATTACCAAGCCTAACATCGAAACCTCGAATTTAAGAAGTTTGTACCAAGTCACTAAAAGTTTTTTTCTGTTTTCTGTAGATATGTATTCTCTTCGTGTGTAGCAAAGCAGGTAGGAATGATGTACGGAACTTATGCTCGAATTCAATCTATTTTTATTCACCAACAAAAATACAATGGTCTCTAACACACTGCGTTGTAGGTTAACTTTGTAACAAGTATTTACTAAACACAAATTTCATGCGAGGCGAAATTCGCTCTTCCTTGTACGGCAAGAAAACACAAACTAATCTGAACTTCACCACTGAAGTTTATTCAAATTACTGTTACTGGTGGATTATCCTTTAACCAACTGGACTGAGAATAGGGGCGAATATAACGGAATCAGTCCTTGTATGTGTGATTTATACGCAGCTGCACAAAATGGAGCTGAAACTATGCATTTCGTCATTTTTTTTTAATCTCTAGAAGTAGTATAGATGGAGAGAAACGGATTTCTTATTTACATTCAGCGACCGGTATACTGCGTATTCTAAAATGAGTTCTAAAACCGAAACCACGAAGAAACATGTATCTTGTAGAGCTGTGTTGTAAGTCCATCTAACGTACGACACCCTTGCATAGCACCACAACTCAGACGCTTCGATTCTCTTATTTTCTGGTTTTCCTACAATCTGCAGTTCACTTGTATACAATTCCGTGCTCCAAACTATGTTATTCCTAAATTAAGGCCGATATTTGTTACAAGTAAACTTGTTTATGCAGGAGTATCCTCCTTGTCTGTGCTACTCTCCTTTTCTTGTTCTCTTAAATATACATGCATACAGAGAAGTGTTACTTAAAAATGAACCGTCTTAAACTAGTCTAACCTAGAAATCTTTGCCCATTGTTTGTTACAGTAATGTGTTATGGCTGGTGTGGCATTCGGGGGGGGGGGGGGGGCAGTGGATGGGCGTAAATAGATGTCAGGGATGTCTTCTGCTGTTTTTTTTCTTTGCGGTTGACTATGTATGATATCACAGCCTGCACTGGATGCAGATAGTTTTACGTCAGTTGTGTTTTCCGGAAATAGCGTGAAAGGCTTATGTATGACAGTTGGTCACTTGCGATTTCGTCACCTGGCAGCTTCACTTGTATCAATAGTGTAATGGCGGAGCTCCATGCAAATCTGGATGATTTGCATGGAGACTACCTCAAAAAGATACTATATTCAAAAATTTAAACTGTGGTCATCAGTTACTTGTCTATTGGTCACCTGTTGATAGAACTTTTTGTTTTGTGACTCGACATCGATATATGTCTAACCAGATGACTCAGTAAGCAATAAAGTATCAAAAATATTTAAAACAGATCAGACTAACAGTAAACAGTGTAGCTGTCTGTCTGCATTGCAATGTTAGTCGCCCACCTAGTTATTTGAGGCCTCAGGCGTACTTCATACATAACACCTACCACACTCATTCGTCTCTCACATACTTCAGTTATCCTTCCCACACATCCACATATCTTAACCTAGAAACTTAAGCTTTCGAAATGTGGTGCTACAGAAGAATGCTGAAGATTAAATGGATAGATCACATAGCTAATGAGGAAGTATTGAACAGGATTGGGGAGAAGAGAAGTTTGTGGCACAACTTGATCAGAAGAAGGGATCGGTTGGTAGGACATGTTCTGAGGCATCAAGGGATCACCAATTTAGTATTGGAGGGCAGCATGGAGGGTAAAAATCGTAGAGGAAGACCAAGAGATGACTACACTAATCAGATTCAGAAGGATGTAGGTTGCAGTAGGTACTAAGAGATGAAGAAGCTCGCACAAGATACAGTAGCATGGAGAGCTGCATCAAACCAGTCTCACGACTGAAGACCACAACAACAACAACCCAGAAACTTAATTATGCATGACTACTTTCACTTGTGGCCATCCACCCTTAAATTTCTTATTTTTATGTGGAATGTGACTCATAATTTTAATATGGAAAATTATTAGTCTTAAATAAAACGAAAAGATGAAACATGAAGGCTCTCTAATATTACAATTTCGTTATCTGATGTTTCTTTCCAAGATTATTTTGATATGAAAACAATGACAAAACGAGAGGATTAGCGGTATTATGACTTATCTTTGTGTTCAGTTCTTGTGACCAGAACATTTACTGTTAATTTCAAAAACATGAAACTATAGATCCAACTAGCAGTATCACTTCAGTTAACTTAAAGCAATGATTCTACGGTGATCTGATACTTTTCTGGAGCGGTATTAAATCGTCAAACAAACAATACCACAAACTGGTCAACTTTAACTATTTTACATGGAATTTTTTACGTGATGTGCATTTACATTTACTGAATGACTGAAAAGGTGCAAGGTGGATAGAAGCAGTATAACCAGCAAACATCACAAAAACAGAGCATACTTGCGCTACAAGTTGTATCCTCCAAGAATATGGACATCTACAACATCTAACTTTAACATCTGTATCAACATAAAAAAATGATCAAATGTGTGTGAAACTTTATGGGACGTAACTGCTATGGTCATCAGCCCATAAGCTTACACACTACTTAACCTAAATTATCCTAAGGACAAACACACACACACCCATGCCCGAGGGAGGACTCGAACCTCCGCCGTGATGAGCCGCACAGTCCATGACTGCAGCGCCCTAAAGCGCTCGGCTAATCCCGCGCGGCTGTATCAACATAAAAATAAAAAATAGTTTACATGAACTGAACAGAACATAAAACAAAAGTATAAGGAAACATTAAAGTACAGACAACATGTTGCGCTACATTTGAAATTATATGAAAATGGTAACATGTGTTGTTGTTGTTGTCTTCAGTCCTGAGACTGGTTTGATGCAGCTCTCCATGCTACTCTATCCTGTGCAAGCTGCTTCATCTCCCAGTACCTACTGCAACCTACATCCTTCTGAATCTGCTTAGTGTACTCATCTCTCGGTCTCCCTTTACGATTTTTACCCTCCACGCTGCCCTCCAATGCTAAATTTGTGATCCCTTGATGCCTCAAAACATGTCCTACCAACCGATCCCTTCTTCTAGTCAAGTTGTGCCACAAACTTCTCTTCTCCCCAATCCTATTCAATACCTCCTCATTAGTTACGTGATCTATCCACCTTACCTTCAGTATTCTTCTGTAGCACCAAATTTCGAAAGCTTCTATTCTCTTCTTGTCCAAACTAGTTATCGTCCATGTTTCACTTCCATACATGGCTACACTCCAAACAAATACTTTCAGAAACGACTTCCTGATACATAAATCTATATTCGATGTTAACAAATTTCTCTTCTTCAGAAAAGCTTTCCTTGCCATTGCCAGTCTACATTTTATATCCTCCCTACTTCGACCATCATCAGTTATTTTACTTCCTAAATAGCAAAACTCCTTTACTACTTTAAGTGTCTCATTTCCTAATCTAATTCCCTCAGCATCACCCGATTTAATTTGACTACATTCCATTATCCTCGTTTTGCTTTTGTTAATGTTCATCTTATATCCTCCTTTCAAGACACTGTCCATTCCGTTCAACTGCTCTTCCAAGTCCTTTGCCGTCTCTGACAGAATTACAATGTCATCGGCGAACCTCAAAGTTTTTACTTCGTCTCCATGAATTTTAATACCTACTCCAAATTTTTCTTTTGTTTCCTTTACTGCTTGCTCAATATACAGATTGAATAACATCGGGGAGAGGCTACAACCCTGTCTCACTCCTTTCCCAACCACTGCTTCCCTTTCATGCCCCTCGACTCTTATTACTGCCATCTGGTTTCTGTACAAATTATAAATAGCCTTTCGCTCCCTGTATTTTACCCCTGCCACCTTTAGAATTTGAAAAAGAGTATTCCAGTCAACATTGTCAAAAGCTTTCTCTAAGTCTACAAATGCTAGAAACGTAGGTTTGCCTTTTCTTAATCTTTCTTCTAAGATAAGTCGTAAGGTCAGTATTGCCTCACGTGTTCCAACATTTCGACGGAATCCAAACTGATCCTCCCCGAGGTCTGCATCTACCAGTTTTTCCATTCGTCTGTAAAGAATTCGCGTTAGTATTTTGCAGCCGTGGCTTATTAAACTGATAGTTCGGTAATTTTCACATCTGTCAGCACCTGCTTTCTTTGGGATTGGAATTATTATATTCTTCTTGAAGTCTGAGGGTATTTCGCCTGTCTCATACGTCTTGCTCACCAGCTGGTAGAGTTTTGTCATGACTGGCTCTCCCAAGGTCGTCAGTAGTTCTAATGGAATGTTGTCTACTCCGGGGGCCTTGTTTCGACTCAGGTCTTTCAGTGCTCTGTCAAACTCTTCTCGCAGTATCGTATCTCCCATTTCGTCTTCATCTACATCCTCTTCTATTTCCATAATATTGTCCTCAAGTACATCGCCCTTGTATAAACCTTCTATATACTCCTTCCACCTTTCTGCCTTCCCTTCTTTGCTTAGAACTGGGCTGCCATCTGAGCTCTTGATATTCATACACGTGGTTCTCTTCTCTCCAAAGGTCTCTTTAATTTTCCTGTAGGCAGTATCTATCTTACCCCTAGTGAGATAAGCTTCTACATCCTTACATTTGTCCTCTAGCCATCCCTGTTTAGCCATTTTGCACTTCCTGTCGATCTCATTTTTGAGACGTTTGTATTCCTTTTTGCCTGCTTCATTTACTGCATTTTTATATTTTCTCCTTTCATCAATTAAATTCAATATTTCTTCTGTTACCCAAGGATTTCTAGCAGCCCTCGTCTTTGTACCTACTTTATCCTCTGCTGCCTTCACTACTACATCCCTCAGTGCTACCCATTCTTCTTCTACTGTATTTCTTTCCCCTATTCCTGTCAATTGTTCCCTTATGCTCTCTTTGAAACTCTGTACAACCTCTGGTTCTTTCAGTTTATCCAGGTCCCATCTCCTTAATTTCCCACATTTTTGCAGTTTCTTCAGTTTTAATCTACAGGTCATAACCAATAGATTGTGGTCAGAGTCCACATCTGCCCCTGGAAATGTCTTACAACTTAAAACCTGGTTCCTAAATCTCTGTCTTACCATTATATAATCTATCTGATACCTTTTAGTATCTCCAGGGTTCTTCCACGTATACAACCTTCTTTCATGATTCTTAAACCAAGTGTTAGCTATGATTAAGTTGTGCTCTGTGCAAAATTCTATTAGGCGGCTTCCTCTTTCATTTCTTAGCCCCAATCCATATTCACCTACTATGTTTCCTTCTCTCCCTTTTCCTACACTCGAATTCCAGTCACCCATTACTATTAAATTTTCGTCTCCCTTCACTATCTGAATAATTTCTTTTATTTCATCGTACATGTCTTCAATTTCTTCATCATCTGCAGAGCTAGTTGGCATATAAACTTGTACTACTGTAGTAGGTGTGGGCTTCGTATCTATCTTGGCCACAATAATGCGTTCACTATGCTGTTTGTAGTAGCTTACCCGCATTCCTATTTTCCTATTCATTATTAAACCTACTCCTGCATTACCCCTATTTGATTTTGTGTTTATAACCCTGTAGTCACCTGACCAGAAGTCTTGTTCCTCCTGCCACCGAACTTCACTAATTCCCACTATATCTAACTTTAACCTATCCATTTCCCTTTTTAAATTTTCTAACCTACCTGCCCGATTAAGGGATCTGACATTCCACGCTCCGATCCGTAGAACGCCAGTTTTCTTTCTCCTGATAACGACATCCTCCTGAGTAGTCCCCGCCCGGAGATCCGAATGGGGGACTATTTTACCTCCGGAATATTTTACCCAAGAGGATGCCATCATCATTTAATCATACAGTAAAGCTGCATGTCCTCGGGAAAAATTACGGCTGTAGTTTCCCCTTGCTTTCAGCCGTTCGCAGTACCAGCACAGCAAGGCCGTTTTGGTTAATGTTGCAAGGCCAGATCAGTCAATCATCCAGACTGTTGCCCCTGCAACTACTGAAAAGGCTGCTGCCCCTCTTCAGGAACCACACGTTTGTCTGGCCTCTCAACAGATACCCCTCCGTTGTGGTTGCACCTACGGTACGGCCATCTGTATCGCTGAGGCACGCAAGCCTCCCCACCAACGGCAAGGTCCATGGTTCATGGGGGGAGGTAACATGTAGAACAAAAAAAAAAAAGGCGTCTGTGATGAGACATTAAGAAGTTATGTGAAAATGTTACTGTGTAAAACAAAATATGTTTGAGAAGACATTACAAATACCAACTTGTATGGAATGTTGAATAAAATCGTATGAAAGTTAAGGCTTAAATCTATTCTGAAAAAAAAAAATTAAACGGCAACTTGTACTTAAAAAAATATTTCCTAGAATTGCTCTTCCCAAACGTAAATGAATCTTGTCCAAAAACGTGCATAAAAACATTATGGTAACACATCTGGAAATAACCCCACAAACGTCAAAATTAATAGTAAAATTTTGCGATGGCAACATGTGCCCGAACTTTATAACAGGATAAAGGTAAATAGTGCCCGACCCAAAACAAAATTGTGGAACATATAATTAAGGTGGTAAACTGAAATACAAAAATTTCCCCAAAACATCAAAAGTAATAGTGAAATTCTGCAATGGCAACATGTACCCAAACTTTATAATGGGGTAATGGCAATTAGTGCCCAAAACAAAACAAACTTGTGCAAATATGTAATTAAATGGTAAACTTAAATACAAAAATGACCCAAAAACATCAAAATTAGTCATGAAAGTCTGCACTGACACCTTTTGCTCCAACCTTATGGAAGCTTGACTGGTAAGTTTGCATGTAATCGTTTACTGGACTGACATTTGGTCCTACGAAGTCGAAAGAGAATTGTCTCGTTATGAGAGGTGCTCACTGATGAGGTCTTTTAGTCATTCAGGGGGGGCGGGAGTCACTAGTAGGTGTGTGGTGACTGTGCCACAGCCTGTTACCCAAGTAAAACACCGTGAGGTGAGCCGGCACCCTGTGCCAATTGTTCGGCTCTGCTGAAGACCTGAGCCGCCCAGCTCAGCTGTGCGCCAAGTGGAAGCTCTCGCCTTCAATGCGGCTACGTGTACTAGGTCGAGGGGAATCCTCGAGGCCTCCACTGTTCTTTCAGCTGCGCTGCCACAGTCGTCTAAGTGTTCAGCTCCAATACATTCACGTATGTGAAGGGGTCGAATTAAGTAAAAATGACAAAATTACAAAAATGACTTGAGAATCTCTAACTAAATTGATTAAATTTATAAAAAATGTCTTGGAAATAGATTTTGCTACAAACAAATTATACATCGCCTAAGTATTACACACGATCTTATTGCTTATAATACTTAGTAAAACTATGAAAAAACACAAGATGAGGATCCTCCATTCTGTCGCATTCATACATACTTGTTAATGTGTTAGTGTTATATGCCATGCAAGTCATTCACACAAACTAATAGTTAGTCCTGTTCTGTGGAAAATTAAAACTTCCTTTTATAACATCTTGCTGTCTAATGTGCAGTTACTCCATTGGTCAGAATAGCTATCCCCACTGCTTCCTCTGGTTACGCAAACTGCACTGTAATGTACTTTTCCTGTGAAAAGAATTCTTTTAAACATTAGTTGTCGAATTGGTGATGGATTACATACATACAGATACGTATTATACCATCGAACAGTGCACCTGACTATACAGTTTTGCCATTCTCGTGTTATTCTTCCTCTTCCGTCTAAAGTCCTGTGCCCTTGCATTTTTCTGTCACTTGTGTGCAATGCGTCAAGCCCTCCGCCACATATCCTTACAACATTATGGTTGTCTTTACCGGGTCTTGTCATTGAGACAAACCGTAACCTCACTCTTGCATCTGCAAAGAGCCCACCTACTTCCGTTGAGTTACCTCATGCCTGGTCTTGGCGGTGAAGATACCCTTTATAATGATTAATAAAAAAACGCAAGTTGCTGACTTGCTCAAGGCACTCCAAACGTCTTTGTTGACAACTCAGTAGTCCGAACACTTCGTAGTTAAGCAAAACTGTATTTGTCAAAGCGTATCAGGCATCCCAACACCTCTTCCTCTTTACCTATTTGACTTATCTGAAACAACCGTCTGTATAAACTTCCTCCTATATTACCATGAAAGAGATTGGAAATCTATTCATGGTCCAAAAAACACACCTAAGTTGCCCAGTGTCCCCAAACACAACCAAAATATGAATTTATTCTTCAAAACAAAATTATTCAATGCACACTTTACCTTAACAACGATGATATTAACGAAAATTCTCTTCTCTGGCGTGTTTACTCAATCAAATCCTGACTTGCACAGTTGTACATTTTACATTACAGATTTACACTTATAATTACATGTACCTTACAACTAAAAGACAAAATAACTTACTTATTAACTACTACACATTTATTCTTGTTATTCTATGTCTTATTCTATGTCTTTAAGTGGGTGACATGATGTACACCAAGAACTTCTTCGGACTCAACAGAATTCGCATGGGCGATCCTCCGTACACGTACAGGTCCATAGTAGGCTGCAAAGCTGACTACTACTATCCAGGATCACTTTGACTGTATCGTCCCCAATTATTATATCTACCACGGGGTATAAATCATGTTTTTGTTTGATTTCCGCTTCTTCCATCAATAGGTCCCCTACATCATCATAATTTAGCATTCGAATGTGACTGTTCAATGGCTCTGTCCACTATGCGACTTAGCATCTGAGATCTTCAGTCCCCTATATCTTAGAACTACTTAAACCTAACTAACCTAAGGATATCACACACATCCATGCCCGAGGCAGGATTCGAACCTGCGACCGTAGCGATCACGTGGTTCCAGATTGATGCGCCTAGAACCGCTCGGCCACAACGGTTTGGTGTCCGGGAGGAAGGGTAGTAACTGCTTTCGGCCTTTGTCAATTATGCGTGCTGTTCGGTTGTTGCACTCGCCCTGGGTGTGGAAGGCGTATCTCAACAATCTGTTCATCGTCTTGTGCTTGGTGCGGTACGTAATAGTTCTGGAATTGGTTCCCGTGTGCACGGTTACCGCTCCAGTTTCTGACCTGTTCATTTTGGCTGTTAAACGTATTATTCCGGTAGTGGTTATTGTCCCTACGGTTACCGTTGTAACTGCCGTTTTGTCTATTGAACATTTTCCCATTATACTGTTGTCGATTATAATTACCGCGCCAATTATCCCGCCTCCGGTTCCGTTTATTTACCAGATTATTGTTTCTACTAATCTACTGGTTGTTACTTTGCGCCTGCTCGCCCTCTGTTCTCTTCCTGTTTAAGCTTTTTATTTTTTTGCTCTTGCGTTATCACAAATTCTACTTCTCGTAGAATCGCTCGAAAACCCTCAATGTCATCCCCACATTTCCCTACAAGGACATGTTGGTACCCTGGCGGCAGTTTCATAAAACACTGTCGGACTGTTTCACTGTCACTGCAAATACTGCGATTTCTTAACCATTTGGTCAAAGAATTTCATTGCGCTCTTAAAGCCTGACCCTTCCATGTCTCTATGCATAAATTGTTCTTGCTTGATCCTGTAATGTGATACTCTGGACCAGTACCTCTTAAAGAAAGCGTTACGGAATTCATCGCACGCTTTGCATGACTGCGTTGCCTTTCTGATCGTCTCTGCACACGAAATCTATTGTCTTCCGTTCCGGCAAATACGGTGCTATTGCTTCCGCGAACTGCTCCAGAAACTTCGAGGATGGAGCAAATTCCCTTCCTCTGTGACAACGTCGCCGTGGTTTGTAGTTGAAAACTGACTGCATCATTGGCTATTTATTTCTGTTGTTTGCCTGCTTCCCGTACAAGGTACAACTTCTTTCTATTTCTTTATACGCTGCGTGTTGATTTTCAGCAAACAATTCCGAAGATTGTGTCTTTTCCTCATCTAACTTCCTGATACGTGTATGTATTCTGGTGAATACCCTTTTGCCTGTTTTTCCAGTTTTGCGTGTCTCTATCCTAGTTTTTGTGCAATGAGCTTTGCACTTAGCGCTACTATTTATGCTTCTTCCGGTCGTTTTTGCGCTTTCGCAACCTCATGGTTGGACTGCTTACAAATTATCTGTAAACTTATTTTCAACCTCCTGAACCAGCTGTGCAGACGAGGAGGAACAGCTAAAGAGAGTGTGATACTCCATAACTGTGACAAATGATCAGTTATCGTCATGCGGAATGTGTTACCATTTCTAATGCTAATCTAGCTTAAGCCGTTTTGCTACACGTAATTGCATCAACTTTTTTTAATGTTATTTTAGTTTGACATTTACTGCTAAATGGAATGTGATTTTACAACTTAAATGATGTTTCAAATCATATCATTTTGTCCTTATTTCTGCTTCGCAAAACCCATAAAATGCTTTAAATGTATCTGCTACTGCATCTGTTGCAACTAGCTGAATCCATTTCTTAAAGTCCAACATACTCTCCCAATCCTTTCTGTAAGTCTGTACGTAGTGTGGTTTCGGCATGATGAGATAACTGGCAATCACAATTATAAAGTACACTATATACCTGCAACACTCATTGCTGACACACATTGTAAACGAGAAACTTCACACAACACTGTTGTAACTTGTATTGCGTTTCCAAGCAAGTGCAACTGCCTTACTGGAATCAGGGCACTTAGTTCTGGTGTCTGGGTTTTTACAGGCAGGGAAATAACCGAGTACATAAAAACGGTATATATTATGATGTCATTCCATTAGAATGCGCATTCAGTGTCCAGTACTAACACGCCACCCATGCGTAATAACTGTTGTATCACGGAGAAAAAACAATGTCAAAAATGTCAGAAAAGTACCTTCAAATTCATAAAAATGGCTAGATCATATCAGAATGATGACACGTTATTCCAGAAGCAGCCTTTTTTCAAAAACGGTACGCAGCTGCCACATCAGCATGGCTAAATCCAGCCACAAAGTGGCCAGGCTGGCGACACTTCGGCGCGCCCGCGGACTGCCGGATCCTGTACGCAGGTGGCGGCAGCTGCAGCTGCAGCGGCATCTGAAGGTCCCAACGCCCTCTCGCGGCGAGGAAGCTGCCACCACGCCTGGCGCCACCTGCTCACCGGGGCGCACCGCACCACTCCCGCTGACGACACTAAAGTCATCAAACAATATAATCACTTTTCACATTAAAAATTATCACTGATAACTTTTCAAATTAAAAGTTTATCCTGCTCCTGATCCTCCTATATGCGACATTGCTTCTTCCATGTAGAAATTAAACACTAGAGGCAAAAGACTGCTCCTTCGATGTACAAATTGAACAGTAGAGGTAAAACACTAGACATTCGAGGGTTGGATTCCCTCACTTCTTCATCGAGGATTCGCACTGCCTGGGCTACTCTCAGGGTGTATCTTCGACGAAAAAGAGCCCCAACGGTGCCTGTCGCGTTGTTGCCCGTCTGCACGCCGTCACTGCTGCCAGCCGCCGCCGCCGCCGCCGCCGCCGCCTGGCCGCCGTCTCCCGGTGCTCGCCGCTTCTTCTGCCGCCGCCGCTGCCGCCGTCACTCGGTGTTCGCTGTCGCCTGCAGTCATGGACGGCCCAACTACCACCATCATCTACACCTCCCCTTCACCTGCCCCCATCGTAACACCATGTAGTACTTCCTCTGGGATTAACCCGTCTCATCCACCTCCCCTACTCAATGTCTCCTCCCCATCTACCTCCTCTCCATCACTGTATCCCCACCTGTATGTCACTCCTGCTCCTACCCCTGCTACTGCACCTGCTGCTGTTCCTGCTCCTGCCTCTGCACCTGCTCCCACCCCCCATCCAGCTCCTGTCGCCCGCCAAGACGACTTTCCCCATCTCCCCCCTACAACTACCACTCCATCCCCTGCCCGAGTCACTGCCCGCCGCGCCACAGTCGCCGCCACAGAGCGCCCTACCCTTTCATCCGGTGCTACTGCCGCACAGGAGGGCCTGCTTCCCACCACCTCCCCATCTATCCAGTCCCACATCCCTGCTCCCAGGCCACACCCGCCAAAAAATCTTTCAAACGGCCCAGTGCCGACCTCTCCTCTAACCCCTCATCCAAAAAGTCACTGCCCACCCCCCCCCCCCCTTCCACTGACCCCCTCTGGACACCAGCCCACCTCCCTCCTCTCCAGCCCCCTCCGTGTATACCTTTGTCCTAGCCAACCCTCATCCGAAATTCCTGGGTGCCTGCATCCTCACCCTTGAAATCAGGAAGTACATCCCCAATGCACCCATCACCCAACTTATCCCTCGCAGAGACTCTGTTCTCATCAAGTCTCCCTCTCCATCCTTCCATACTGATCTCCTCCGGCGGCTTCCCGCCACACCCCCTTCCTTAGATCCTCCTCTCCTTGTCAGTCCCAACTGCCTCATCGTTCGCCAACTCTCACAGCCGTCATCACAAAACTCAGCCCTGTGGTCACAGAGGCTGAGGTGTTGTTGGCGGATCTGAACGCCCACCCCACCCTGGAACTCTGCTCTGCCCGCCGTGTTTACAGCTCCTCTGGCCCTACTTTCCTCATGCGTATCTGTACAGACTCTGCCTCCTCCATCGACCACCTCCTCACGCAGGGAGCCCTGATTTTCAACCGCCGCCACCCTGTTGACCCGTCCCGTTCCCATCCTCAATCCTACCGCTGCCAGCGCTGCCTTCTGTACAACGACCACCTCACCCAAAACTGCAAGAACTCACCCACCTGCCCCCATTGTAAAGCCTCTCACTTCCTTAAGCAGTGCCCCAACCTCGCCTGCCCCCCCCCCCCCCTCCCCCGTCCTGCAACACCTGCAATGAACCTCACCCCACCTATTCCTCCAAATGCAAAGCCAAGCTCCCTCCTACCAACCCTCAACTCACTGTCCCTGTTCACCCCATTGATCCACCCATCCACCCTAACAATTCCCTCCGCCCTCCCCCTACAGCAGAAGACATCATCCGGTTCCTCACCATCGTCCTGCAGAACATCCACCCCTTCCAGCGCCCCCACACACCCCAGCAGATTTCCCTTGCTGCCCCCCCCCCCCTGTTTTCCACTTAAACACCTATGCCACGTGCTCCCACAACCAGGCCCACTTTACCTTCACCTGCCTGGACACCCTTGTTTAAACCCCTCTCTCCGCTTCCCGCACCCTTCGCACCTCCAACATCCTGGCCTATTTTTTCCCTCCCTCACTGTCACCTGTGCCACTATCTATTTCCACCCCGCAGCTCCTCTCCCCTTTGACTTCATTTCCCATGTTGACGATACCTTCTTCACATATGTGATCGCTGCTGACCTCAACATCCACAACAGTGACCCTGCCTCCCTTCGGCAATGGCATCAGTTCCTTGCCACCCTCCATGGTGACCTTGTTCCTCTCCCACAGCACACCTGTCCTGAAAGTAGCTCCATCCCCGATGTTATCCTCGCTTTCCTCAACTTCCGTGTTCGCATCGCCATTGATGTCCTCGATCCTTTCGCTAGTGACCATCTTCTTGTCCTTCTCACCATCTCCTATACCCGACCGAGCGAGGTGGCGCAGTGGTTAGCACACTGGACTCGCATTTGGGAGGACGACGGTTCAATCCCCTCTTTGGCCATCCTGATTTAGGTTTTCCGTGATTTCCCTAAATCGCTTCAGGCAAATGCCAGGATGGTTCCTTTGTAAGGGTAGGGCCGATTTCCTTCCCCATCCTTACCTCACACGAGCTTGCGCTCCATCTCTAATGACCTCGTTGTCGACGGGACGCTAAACACTAATTTTCTCCTCCTCCTCCTCCTCTCTCCTCTACCCGTCCCACCACTGCAGCCACCTTCCCAGCTGCCCCTCCAAAGTCTGTCCATGATTACCACCATGCCAATTGCGATGCCTACCGGGAATCCATTGCCTTAGAGGTCGAAAGCCACCCCCTCTTCTTTCACCACCCTGATGACATCACCCATGCCTCTTACTTCCTTCAGAAGACCATCACTGACACTGTGGAGGCTCATGTCCCTACCAAACTCATCCACCATCACCGCCCTACGCTTCCTCCACAGGCCGTCCTTCTTCAGTGTGAATCCTGCAGGCTCTACCGCTCCTTCCTCCGCACTCGTGACCGGGATACTCTCACCCACCACCAGCAATTACAGCGACATACCCGGAACTTCCTTACAGCAAAGAAACGCCGGAACTGGCGCCAGACATGCACACACCTCAACTCCACCCTCCCTGTCAACTCCTCCAAGTACTGGTCAACCTTCCACTGCCTTACTGGTAGCCATCCCACACCGCATTACCCCATCCTTCATGACGATCGACCCTTTCCTGACAACCTCAGTAAGGCTAACCATTTTGCTTCCCGCCTATCTGAGGTCTTCTCCATTCCTGACGATCCCCATTTTGATTACACCCTCTTCCCCACCATCCTGTCCCCCCACTCTCCCCTAGCTTCCAGTACTTGGATCAGTTACCCTCCTCGGACATCAACAATCCCATCACCACAAAAGACATCACACTTGTCCTCCGCTCCAAACGCAACACTACCCCTGGTCATGATGGCGTCACCTACTGTCACCTCAAGGAATACCCTCCATCCCTCCTGTCTGTCCTTGCTACCCTGTAGAATGTCCTCCTCTCCACTGGATTTTACCCCAACCTGTGGAAGACTTCCCGTGTCCTGCTGTTCCCTAAACCTAACAAACCCCCCTCTTATACCTCTTCCTATCATCCAATCTGCCTCACCTCTATGTTCAGTAAGGTCTTCGAGGCCATCCTCTCTCGCCGTATTCACCGCCACCTTAACCAGCACCACCTCCTTCCTCTTACCCAATGTGGTTTCCGGCCTTCCTTCTCCACCAACGACCAGCTCCTTAACCTTACCAATCTTCTTTCCCTCCAACTTAACTCCCGTCGCTCTGCTATCTTTGTTTCCCTTGATCTACAGAACGCCTATGACTGTGTCTGGCATCCCGGGCTCCTCTTCAAACTTCAGACCTATGCTCTTCCCATCAACTTCGTCTGTCTCGTTGCTTCCTTCCTCTCCCATCGTCCCTCCTATGTGACTATCCCCAATTCCAACTCCCGTACTTTCTGCCCTTCTGCCGGCGTGCCCCAAGGTTCTGTCCTTTCCCCTCTCCTCTATCTCCTGTACACTGCTGATATGCCCAAACCTCCCCCTCCTGTTCATCTTCTCCAGTTCGCTGATGACACTGCCTTCCTAGCCCTTTATCCTACCCTTCAACGGACCAAACGGACCCTCCAAACCCACCTTGACCAATTCACCACTTGGTGCAACCAGTGGTTCCTCCGTGTTAATCCCTCCAAGACCCAGGTGATCATGATAGGCTGCACCACCCGCTCCTTCCGCCTCCATGATTTTTACCTCCCCATTTATGGCCGTCCTATCTACCTCACTCCTACCCTCAAATACCTTGGCCTCACACTCGACTGCCACCTTACCTGAACTCCCCATCTCCTTACCATCCAAAAAAAAGCTCACAACCACCTCCTCTCCGGCCAGATGTGGAGTCTGCATCCTTCCACCATCCTTCATACCTACAAATTCTTGATCTGCCCCATCCTCTGTTATGCCAGTGTCACTTGGATTTCAGCCCCTCCCCAGTCCTATAAAGCCCTCCAAATCCTCGAACGCCATGCACTCTGCCTCGCCTTCCACATCTGCCTTCCAACCCACATGCACATCCTCTACGACCTCATCCACTTCCCCCACCTTCTCCTTTTCCTTGAACACATCCGCACACTATATATTGTCCACCGCCTTGATCCTCCTCACCCCTGGTTTCTCACATCCTCTCCACCCCCAATGAGCTGCCGCGCCTTTACCATCGTGTCCCACCCTCTCCCCATCTCCACACCCTCCATCTCCTTTCCCAACACAACTTCCACCGTCTACCCCTCCCGGATGATGAGCTTCTCCCTGACATCTACCCTTCCTACCAACTCTAACCCCTTCTTCCTGCCTCCTCCTCTGGGATCCCTTTCCTCCCCCTCCCTCCTCCTGAGCGGCTTCCCCCTCCTACTCCCCCTCCATCTCTTGTGCCTCCTTCCAGTGTCTCTGTGCGCCCTCCTGCCCTGCCTTCCTCTCCCGCCCCATGTGTCTCCTGCCTCTTTGTGAACCCATTGATGCCCCTCCTCTCTTCATCCTGCCACTTCCCCAGCTGCCCAATGCTCTCCCCTCCTTTTCCATACTCTCTGACCTTTTCCCTTGGCAGGTCCCACCTGGCAGTTTTATAGTTCGTCGTGTGTGCTCCAAGTGGGTTTTAAGTGTGTTATTCCAGAGTGTTTTTACTACTGTGGCCGACTTTTAACCTGTGCCTGAACATTCAGTGTCTTCTCTGTGTTTTAAGAATCGCCAACTGTGTTTTTTAACTTTCTGGTGACTTTTTTTAACTGTCCCCATGAACGTTTCCATGTCAGTGTATATTTTACCTCCAGTTTCTCCCCTTACTCTGTTTTATGTTCCCCTTTTTTATCTCCTTATGTATGTATCATTTTATTCTTGTTTTAGTTGTAGTGTCACTCGGCTGAAGAGCGGCGGGTTGTGCTGCTAACAGCCCTCCCCTGCTCATATGGGGCAGGGGAATGAAATCACAATAAAGAAAAAAAAAGAAAAGTAAAAGACTACCCCACCCACCCGTTTTTACAAGGCCCTCCCAATCCTTGAATGCCATGCGCTCCGTCTTGCCTTCCGTATCCGCCATCCTTCCCCCACACGGCTCCTGTATGAACTGATCCTCTTCCCCCACCTCCTCCTGTTCCTCCAACATCTCCACATCCTTTACAATGTCCGCAGGCTTGATCCCCCCTGCCCTCTGGTTTCCTCCTTCCTCTCCACCCCCTGCCTGTTGTCGCGCCTCTATCGCTGTATCCCTCCCTCTCTCCACCTTCACACCCTCCATCTCCTTCATCAGGGCAATTTCCAACACCTCCCCCTCCTGGATGACGCACTTCGCCGTGACATCTATCCTTCCTTCCAACTATAACCTGGCCTTGTTTCCCCCCCCCACTCCCCAGGGCCCCTTTTTCCTCTCCCCTACTCCTTCCGGATCGGATTTTTCTCCTGCCCACCTCCTGAGACCCTGCACCCCATACATGCCTCTTTCCTTCCCACATTCCTCCCTACCTCGCCCTCTTCAGCGCACCCACCGCTCATCTCCCCCCTCTCTTCCCCTCCCTCCCTCCCTTCTTCCGGTCTCCCTCATCTCCTTGCGCCTGGCAGATCCTCTGTTTTGACCATCGTCCCTGTGCCACATCAGTGTTGTGTTTAGTGCTGTTTCTCCTGTGCATCAAGAAGTGTGATTTTAATTGTGTACTGCCTTGAGGTTCGCCGTCCATGTTTGTTCTGTGCGCCGCAATCCATTGATGCCTTTTATGCTCCAGTCATACTGTGCCTTGTGTTCTTTTAACTGTCGCAGTGTGTGGCTTTTTGTGTGTGATACTTTTAAACACTTTTTTATCTTCATTTTACAGTCACCCCGTTTTTTGTTTATTGCCTTCCATGATGTTCCCCTTTTTTTATATCTATGTTCACCATATTCTCTCCTTTCTCATTTTTAAATGTCTTCTATTGTTTCTTCTATGTCTTTCAGCTGAAGAGCAGCGCATATGCTGCTGCCAGCCCGCCCCGATGGGGAATTGAAATACAATAAAGGAACCCCCCCCCCCAAATTCTATAAATCCCTCCAGATCCTTGAGCGTCATTCACTCCGCCTCGCCTTCTGTATAAGCCTCCCGTTCCCCATGCGGATCCTCTACGACCTCATTCCTTTCCCCCATCTGCTCCTGTTCCTCGAACATATCCGCATACCCTACACCTCACGTCACCTCGATCCCCCTCACCACCTGGTTGCTCCTCTCCTCTCCCATCCCGGCCCCCTCCCACGTCTTCACTGTTGTGTCCCCCCTACCATCCACCTCTACATCCTTCATCTTCTTTCCCAAGGTGGCTTCCATCAACTCCCCCTCTCAGATGATGCCCTCTCTCCATTTACCCCTCCTATCAACTCTGATCCTCGCCCTCCCTCCTTTCCTCCTTTTCCTGGGATCCCTCTCCCCCCCCCCCCCCTTCGATCCTCTTTTTCCCCACCTACCCTCTCTCTGCCCCCTTCTCTCCCACGAGTCCTTTTGCGTTTCCCTCCTCTGCCCCTCCCCCCTTTTCAGTCCTCTCCCTCCTTTTGTTCCCCATTTTGTTTGTCCTCTCCTCCCCCCCCCATCTGCCCAGCTCCCCCCCCCCCCCCCCCATCTGCCCTCGGCTATGGTGTGTTATTTTTGTGCCGACATTTTAGTACAGTGTTTACAGTGAGTGTTCAGTGTTGTGTGTCTTATCCGAAGTGTTGCGAACGGCCATCATGTCGTGGTTGGCAGGAGAGCCAACACCATTTTGCTAAAGGAGGCCGAAATGCACGCTTTTCAGCTCACGCAGGCTAGCGTGAGGTCTGGAACATGACAAGGGAATTGGAATTGAGAAAAACGGACGTAGCTGTTGGAATAGTTAACTTTAATCCATTAATGACGAACGTCGCTTTTGACGATACATGATTCACAGTATCAATAGTAACTGATAATGGCACCTTGCTAGGTCGTAGCAAATAACGTAGCTGGAGGCTATGCTAACTATCGTCTCGGCAAATGAGACCGTGGAAGTCAGTGAACCATCGCTAGCAAAGTCGGCTGTACAACTGAGGCGAGTGCTAGAAAGTCTCTCTAGACCTGCCGTGTGGCGGCGCTCGGTCTGCAGTCACTGATAGTGGCGACACTCGGGTCCAACGTATCGGACCGCGGACGATTTAAAGGCTACCACCTAGCAAGTGTGATGTCTGGCGGTGATACCACACATCATACTGTCGTTGGGTGAGATTTTTATATCTCCTTCGAACAGAAGCCAGACTGTCGCCATGTTTTTAATTGTCTGTCTACTATGTTCCCTGTCTGCTCTCTGTGTATTTTATTAGCTTTGCCGACCCTTTGCGTTTTGTTGTAACTTTCCACAATTTTCCGGGTTTTTCCAATTTCAGTCACCGCTTTATCGCCTGCTTTTATTGTTTCTTATCTTCTTTCTTACGTTTCAAAAAGTCTGTAGGCTGCAGAGCAGCGTCATAAGCTGCTGCCAGCCCGCCCCCTTCGGAGGGAATCGAAATACAATAAAGTAAAAAAATAAAATAAAAGACTACATCCCTCTCTTGTACCATTTCGAACCCGAGATAGTTTTAATTCGAGTCTGGTCATCCAAAGTCAGGGTTTTCGTGATTTCCCAGACAAATCCCTCAATGGTTTATGTGAAAGAGCACAGACGATTTCCTTCCCCATCCTTCAAACTTGCCGAGTTTCAGCTCCAATGACCTCGATCCCTCAACGGGACTTGCATCCAGTTATTCATTCTTTTTTCCCTAATCTGAGCACTTGGTGCTTGGTGCCTACCATCCTTGATTTTCTTCTGTTTGCTCAGTTTCAGAAATATCGGGAAGAAGCTCCAACCCTGTCTCATTATTTTTTCAATTTCTGCTTCCCTTTCATCTCCTACGACTCCCATTATGGCAGTCTGGTTTCCATACCATTTGTAGAGCACTTTTCTGTTACTTATGTTACCACTGCTAGGATCAGAACTTCACAGAGGGTATTCTTGTCCATAATATCAAATCCTTTATCTAATTCTACAAATACTAGTTTAACCAATCTTCTGCGATAATTCGTATTGCTTCCCGTCATCCTATGTTTCATCAGCACCCAAACCGACCTTCCCCGATGTAGACATCTACCAACCTTCCCATTCTTCTATAAATGATCCTTGTCTGTATTTTCTAGCCATCACTTATTAAACTTGGTTCAGTAGTATTCACACTTGACTTACATCCTACCCAATCAGATAACTTCGCTGCTGATTTTCTGTTCTTATTGTTCGCTCTACGGTTTCGTACATGTTATTTTTTCTCGTCTTTCCGTATTGCATCTATCTATTTTCCTGAAAATGTCGAACATCTTGCGCACAAGTATTATGAACTTGCCTTCAATATTTTAAAATCTAGGTTCCATTAAGCGCAACAACAGAACTTCCTCTCTCGTGTTTTACCTTTTCTAAATTCAAACTGATCCTCATCCAGCAGATCCTGAATTTTGCTTTCTGTTCTTCTATGTATCATTCTTCTCAGCAACTTGAATGTATGAGCTGTAAACCCAATTCTGCTTCAAGACACGCATTTTCTGTCTTTGCTATTGTGTGAATGACATTTTTTCACACGTTTGATGGTATTTCTCGCTACGGTCGCAGGTTCGAATCCTGCCTCGGGCATGGATGTGTGTGATGTCCTTAGGTTAGTTAGGTTTAAGTAGTTCTACGTTCTAGGGCACTGATGGCCTCAGAAGTTAAGTTACATACTGCTCAGAGCCATTTGAACCATTTTTAATGGTATTTCTCGAGACTCATAGATCTGCACACCAACTTGAACAGTAGATTACTTGCCACTTCTCCCTAGGATTTCATTAGTTGTGATCTTATTTATGATTTCCCCCTGATCTGGTCGCAATACCTCTAGAGCCCTTTCAAATTTTGATTCAGGTACTGTTGTTGCGGTCTTCAGTCCGAAGACTGGTTTGATGCGGCTCTCCATGCTACTCTGTCCTGTGCAATCCTCTTAATCTCCGTATAATTATTGTAACCTACATCCCTCTGTATTCATCTCTTGATCTCCCTTTACGATTTCTACCTTTCACACTTCCCTCCAATACTAAACATGTGGTCGCTTGATGACGCAGAATGTGTTCTATCATACGATCTCTCCTTCTAGCCAGTTTGTGCCACAGTTTTCTGTTCTCCCCAGTTCTGTTCAGTACTACCTGATTTGTCACGTGATCTACCCATCTAATTATCATCATTCTTCTGTAGCTCCACATTTCAAAAGCTTCTAGTCTCCTCTTGTCTAAGTTGCTTATTGTCCACTCCTCACTTACATACAAGGCTACACTCCGTACAAATACTTTCAGAAAATGCTCACTAACACTCGACTCAATTTTCGATGTTAACAAATTTCTCTTCTTCAGAAACATGAGGATGTGTAGGAAAAGCAGCCCCATAATGTTGGGATACAGCGTTAGTCCTGCTTGATATAGTCACGTCGTTTAAATATCAATGTAACGTTACAAAGCACTATGAAATGGAACGAGGAGTTTAGTACGATAGGCGAATGGTCGTCTTCGATTTACTGGGAGATGTCGAGGAGAGTGTCAATGAGACCGCACATTGGATGCTAGTACGACCTATTCTTGAGTACTGCTCAAGTGTTTGCTATCTGCACCAGATCGGGTTCAAGGAAGACATCGAAGCAGTTCGGACATGGTATGTTTGAACAACACGCAAGTATTACGGAGATCCTTCGGGAACTTAAATGGGAATCTCTGGAGGGAAGATGACATTCGTTTCGAGGAATGCTATTGAGAAAATTTAGAGAGCCGACATTTGAAGCTGCTTGCAGAAGGATTCCCCTGCCTCCAACATAGACAGCGCGTAAGGACCATGAAGATAAGATACGAGAAATGAGGGATCATACGGAGGCATATAGACCGTCGTTTCCCCCTCGCTTCACTTGCGAGTGGAGCCAGGGAGGAAATGAATAGTAGTGGCACTGGGTTCACGCCGCCACGCACCCTACGGTGGAGTGCGGATTGTCGATGTAGATGTAGATGTAGAACCGCAGATTATTATAATAACGGTCACCTTTCGTCTGTCTCGGTAGCTGCGCAATCAGCGCTGCGGATTGTTGAAGCGGAGACGACTGGGCACGACTCCCGGACAGGTTGGAGATTTTATCCGCTCGGAGGATCGGTGTTGTATTGTCCTTACATTCGTATCGCCATACTTGACATTATTATGAAGATGGCTGAATTGACAATGTCGAAAAACCAATAAACTAAAAAAAAGTTAGCTTGCCTCTTGTATGACTTTAAATCAAATTTATTATGGAAATTAGAACATTCTTGAAAATCTTGATATCTCTGGGAGCATATCTTGCAAGCATCAATGTCGGTAATGGGCAAAAATCGCAGTACTCTCGGTTCCCATGGTAAATTTACTGTCTATTCGTGTAAACAAGTTTGTGCGGAACCCTTTGTGGGCGGGCCTTACTCGCATCTGGACACTTTTTTTCCTTCGTGAAATTCACTTCTCGTGTCTGCGCCAGGCGTCTGAAGAGTTTCGATCCCTGGCACCTTGCATTATACCATTTGTTAATAACAGCCGGGACAACCTCACCACGCGAAATGGCGTGCCACGCCTTCTACCTCCTGCCTTCTGTTCCCACAGCGGCAGATACGTTTCCGGTGGCAGCTTGATGAGTTCTACCCGCTCGGTCAGCCACAAAAAAATCTCTCCTGTGATCCAGCATCAATACAACCTCAACCACCTAAAAAAGCAGGCACTTAGCAGTAGCACAGCCGCACGTTTGCCTGACACCGTGGTTCTGTCGCGTGGAACCTAGCAGACATCACGCGACACCCGTATGGTAGACAAGGTTCACATACGGAAGTAATCCTCCACGTGTACATCGCATTAAAACTCCAGATTAAAATTCTAGAAATTGCGATCAATATTAGAGTGACGAAGTCAACACTACGGGTGTTCCCTTCCAAAAACGGAGGAGGCTTCTACTTGAAAGTAGTTAGACAGTCTAGAACCCGTACAATTCCGAATAATTTTGTTTTTCTAGTTTGGCTCATATGCACCACCGCATTAAGGCTCCTAGTTAAAAATCCCCAGGTAAATCTATGTTAACCAGCATAGAGATCAAAACTGGGGCCTTAGATTAACATCTGACTGTATCAAACACGTTTAGCCGGTCTGGTGCCGCTAGACAAAAAATTCAATAAAAAATTGCAATTACAAGGAGTAAACGACTGTCGTAGCTTTACACAACGGTTTAAAAATTGTAAACTACGCAAAATTACTGAAAACAAAGTGAGCACACTTTCATAAAAAGTTCATACTGTATAACCAAACGCTGAGCACTGAATTAAAAACACATTCTTCCACTAATATTGCAGCGAACACACCTCGTGGAACTTTCCCGATATCTTGAATAATAGTCAATGATAACTGCAGTCGCACTGTCCCCGGATGCCATAGACACGTCGGTCCAGAATGGATACAATACAGGTACTTTACACTGCCGTACCAGCCTCCATTCTTGAGAACGCACCGGCTGGGTGTGGATGCAGAGCCTCCAGCTGCCAGACGTTCACTCGCTGACTGCACACCGGTTTCGCGTGTACTTGGCGGCCCGGAACACGACGCTGAGTGCCAGCTGGGACGTTCTTTACCATTTGTAGCATGCGTCACATCTTTACAGACAGAATAATAAAAAAAAATTCCCATTGTCGTCTCCCTTCTCCCCCAGCTGGGACATTCTTTACCATTTGTAGCATGCGTCACATTTTTACAGACAGAATAATAAAAAAAATTCCCATTGTCGTCTCCCTTCTCCCATCACTCAACAACAGCTTAATATTCGTTGCATTCCTTTTTGCATATTAAATTAATACGTTAGTCGGAATGAAAAACGGTATGTAACTGGAGCATTACAGATCTGTGTCAAACATTACACTGAGGTGACAAAACTCATGGCACACCTCCTAATATCGCGTCACACCTTCTTTTTCCCGGTGTAGTGTAGAAAACGGACGTGACACGGACTCAATAAGTCGTTCGAAGTCCCTTGCAAAAATACTGAGCAATGGCGTTTGTATAGAAACAAATAAATACCATCTGAACGGGCCATGAAGACCCAGAGGTAGCGACCAGCCGCCGTGTCATCCTCAGCCCTTAGGCGTCACCAGATGCGCATACAGAGGGCCACGCGGTCAGCGCACCGCCCTCCAGGTCGTAGTCACTCTTCGTGAGAGGTGCCGCTGCTTCTCAGGGAGGTAGCTCCTCAGTTGGCCTCACAGAGGGCCGAGTGCAGCCCGCTTTGCCAACAGCACTCGGCAGACCCGGACGGTGCCCTATCCGACTGCTATCCAGGCTCGACAGCACATCATTTCGACGATCTGACGGTAACTGGTGTCGCCACTACAGCAAGGCCGTTATGGTGCCTCCATGGAAGTCCATAATTGCGCAAGTGTTTCCAGGGCATTATTTTGCGCATGAACTGACCTCTCAATTAAGTCCCATAAATGTTCAATGAGGTTCATGTAAGGCGATCTGGTTGGCCACATCATTCGCTCATGTTGTCCAGCACGTTCTTCAGAACAATTACAAACAACTGTAGCCCAGTGATACATTTGGGAACACGAAGTCCATGAATGGCTGAAAATAAAGCAGCCAAACATAACTCGTCTGACTAGGTCACAGCTTTACAGTAGTGCAGGGTCCAAGTGATATGGTCACGAGTCCAGGAGAGGCACCGCAGGCGACGCCATGGTGTTAGCAAAGCACTCGCATCGGCCATTTGCTGTCATATCCCATTTCTGCCATATTTGACCACACTGAACTGATTAAAACATTCGTTTTACATCCCATATTGATTTCTGTGGTTATCTCACACCGTGTTGCTCGTCTGTTAGCACTGACAGCTATAAGCAAACGCCATTACTCTCGGTCGTTAGGTACAGGCTGTCGGCCATTGCGTTGACTGTGGTGAGAAGCAATGGCTGAAATTTGGTATTCTTGGCACACTCTTGTCACTAGATTTAGGAATGACTTCCCTGACGATATCCCGATATACTGAATTCCCTAACGATTTTCGAAAAGGACACCTCTGTCTATGCAGTGCCCTCTGATACATTGTGTAAGTGATAGTATCACCATCTGTATACGTGGATGCCGCTATCCCATAACTTATTGTCTCCTCTGTGCCGTCATGCACTCTCATAAGCAGTCACAAATGATGTGACTGACAAAATAATCTACAGCTGATAATTGGATACAAGTTTCGGGCACACCCATGAGAACTGTTTTCCGACCCCAAGAAGTCGCTGCATTTCCTCGTGCTATTGTGTTACTCTGTTTCATTTACATGAGTGTAGTAGTATTACTAAGTATTTATTAGATGCCGATGTGCTGACTTAAAATCGGACGACACGTTAGTAGCAGGGCAAAGTGAGCACAGACCCACTCTGCATTGTTGCCAAATTTATTCAAATGGGCGGATCCAAAATGGCGGCCATAGATGTGGCAACATCACACTGATGTCATGGTGGGAATTTCAAATTTTGGTGGGAAAGGAGGTCAGTTGGGCTACTGCCACTAACTTAACCCACCCCTTCCCCTCCCCTCCCCACCTCCTCCACTTCCCACCTCCCTCGTCTGGAAATTGGTGGGAAAAGTATTTAGTTAGCTCTTCTCCTCACCCCTCCACAAACCCTCCTGAAAATTTGTGGGAAAACTACTCAGTCTGTGCTGGGATGCCAAATAGGATAGTCATAAGTATACATTGTTTATTTGAACAATTTGAGTTGTCATAGACAATAGCTCCATCCAATGTGTTCACCATGAAGCCCAGAGCCCAACTGACCTCACAACACCACCACCAGAGGGCGCTCTTGGCACTCCCCCCCCCCCCCCCCCCCTCCTCCCATGACATAATCCAACACAGTGGTCTAGGGAAAAAATGGCGGGAAATGGATTTACTTTGTGTGTAGCTGCTGGACTGGGATGATGGGCGTACTTGTTTGCTGTGTGTAATGTGTGTTCAATAAATGGTTCAAATGGCTCTATGGCTCTAAGCACTATGGGACTTAACATCTGAGGTCATCAGTCTCTAGACTTAGAACTACTGAAACCTAACTAACCTAAGGACATGACACACATCCATGCCTGAGGCAGGATTCGAACCTGCGACCATAGCAGCCGTGTGGTTCCGGACTGAAAGCGCCTAGAACTGCTCGAGCACAGTGGCGGACATGTGTGTTCAATGGATGAGATGTATGTGCTGGAGAAGGAGCATTTTAATGGATATATTAGCTGTAATAATGCAGCTGTAGACAGTGTCGATAGCTGTCTGCACGATGATTGGAAATCAGTGATATTTGGTAAAGACCAATACGCTTAAACAAGTAATGAAGATGCAGAGGACGAAGCTAAGTTAGCAACTCATGCTGGTAATTGCGTGTGCTGTAACTGTAGATCATTCGACAGAAGTCCAGTCAGTCTTCCGAAGCGCAAGAGACAAGAGGATCACTTCGGGCCGTGCGCTGCCTGCCTCACGCCGCCTCATGGCGCCACCACGCGGCAGCCGCCTCCTTCCCATCCCTGGCTCACAGACACCGATTATCGCTGAACATGAGCTGCTTCAGGAATTGTTGCAATGGGTCGAATATTGTCACATATGTAACTTGAAGATGTCACATGAACTGAATGTACGCCACTGCACAAACAAAGAGAGAGAGCTTTGCACATGACACTAGAATATTTGTACAGTTAGCGATGTAATTACACATTTTACCACCACAAGCGCACTTGACCACGGACTCTAACGCACTTTCACACTGGCACACTGGTGACGGTCACTCTTGATTGTGGTAAACACTAATAGGTCACCGGTGCCGAAGCCGCAGGTATTGCCAGTTAGTGAAATAGACTCGACTTATCTTAGTACATCTAAGGAGGAGGAGGAGGAGGAGGAGGAGGAAGAGGAAGAGTGAGAGGAAGAGGAAGAGGAAGAGGAAGAGGAAGAGGGAGAGGAAGAGGAAGAGGAAGAGGAAGAGGAAGAGGAAGAGGAAGAGGAAGAGGAAGAGGAAGAGGAAGAGGAAGAGGAAGAGGAAGAGGAAGAGGAAGAGGAAGAGGAAGAGGAAGAGGAAGAGGAAGAGGAAGAGGAAGAGGAAGAGGAAGAGGAAGAGGAAGAGGAAGAGGAAGAGGAGGAGGAAGAGAATGAAGACAACACGTTCATTACACGTACATCGACTGCTACGTGATCGGCTGGAGAAAGGATTGTTTTACACTCTTTATGTCGATCTGAGGCAAGATGGGAAGAAATTTTTTCAGTATTTTCGAATGTCGAAGACTTCATTTGACGAACTGCTCTGAGAAGTGAAAGAAGAAATCACAGGAACAGGCACCATACTACAGAAGGCTATCCCAGAAGAGGAAAAACTCGCTCTCACATTAAGTTAGGTACTGTAATATTAAGTTATTTTACTGAAAGCATGTTTCACAGATTTGAGATGGTATTAGTATACACTACAAATTATTGTAAAACTTTCACGGATAGTCTACTTCCATTGTTGCTCTGTCTTTGCTGTTAGAAAGTATATTAAGGATTCGTTACTGTACTCAGAGGCAGTTGGCGAACACACAAATGGTAACTGATCGGACAACCTGGCCTGTCCTCCGTTGTAGCCACGAACTGTTCCCCCATGTGCGCGGTCGCGATATGGATTCCTGATAGCATAATTTGGTACCCGTACAGATCCTATTTGGGACGAAGTGGAAGCGTTGTAATATTGTTCGGCATTAATAATGACATTCGTCAAATCAGATTTCACTTTCACTCTTGCATGACTGAGAGCTTTTTTAGTTCAGGCTCTAAGGACAGCATGAACAAGCTTTCTTCGTCTGCTTGTTGTATTGAATTGTTTTGTGGCGTACTTTTCCTTCAAAATGTTATACAGTATATCAACTGTTTCCTCAAGACTTCTCTTTTCACGTGGTCTTTTTTGCGGTCGTACAGCAGTTTTCTCACGAGCCTACTGGTCTACATTTTCTCCTCCATCAAACTTCCTGTCGTGAAAACAGAGCTCCCCAAAGTGGCCAATGATCCGCCGTATCCCGCCATAACACGCAGTGCGGTGCCGTGGGTCGAACTATCGCAACTCCCCCCCCCCCCCCCCCCCCGTAGTTTTCTCTGCCACTGAAGAGAAAAATCCTCATTATCTTCGGCGGGAAAACGGTGTCATAGCGCGGAGCACGTCGATTGCCGAGTGGTTTCTTGAATGCACCTTGAGTGCAATAATGGACTGGTTTTCCAAGATGGTAGCTAAAGCACTCACCCGAGTACTACACCTGGACATCCATACATATGTCAATGATCCGGTAAATGGAGGGTCTAGCTATATCAAGCTCCCTAAAGATCCTAAAGATATGGCTAATAAGAGGGCATACATTAATATCGAAAATAGAAAGGATCAGGTTTGTTTTGTATGGTCAGTACCAGTTTCCGAGAGAGATTACGATCGTAGGGATCATTCTGAGCGCCCCATGTTTGTAATAATATTCGTGGGTGTTAAAACTTTGATGGTATTTATTTCCCCGTCAAGACCCAGGACACACTTAAATCTGAGGCGCATAATACCGGAACATCGGTTCATGTTTATGGCCTGGAGAAGGAAAGCAAGTCAGGTGAGCAAAACAAGCACACTATCGTCGGGCCCCTCCATTTCCCGAAACTTGCCGGTGAGCGCGAGCTGCACGTAAACATGCCGCTCTTCCAGTCTTAACAGCCGCAAATCTTATGTTGGGGATAATCCTGCGGGACGGCTGCCTAGCGAGCTCGAAAAACTTCCATGGGAGGTTGATAAGCTTTACAGTGACAATGTTCCCAAGACCAAATCGAAGGAGAATCGCGGTTTGTACAACAATGCAGCTGTCATACTTGTGGGCTGACGTTACACAGAAAAGCGGAAACTCCTCGTAGGGACCGTTGTAATCTTACGGGAAAGATCCATGGCACAGCTCACAATATGTGCAGTTTTAAGTACCAGCTACCAAGGCACATACCCGTTTTCTTCCTTAACTTAAGCGGCTACGAAACTCGCTTTCTAGTTGATAACTTGGTTGATTTCGGTTGGGAGAAGAATTAGGTCAGTGTACTACCTGACAGCTTCGAAAAATACATTTTATTCTCCAAACGAATGACGCCAAGAGTAATGCTCTCCTTCCATGACACACCACGTTCTCTGCAGGTCACATTTCAGAAACTCACTGAAACTCTACCTCAGGGAATACGCGTATCATTCGAGCTGCATTTCCCGACGAGAAAAGTTTGAACTTGTGACTAGGAAGGCGGTTTTCCCATACGAGTACGTGGATAGTATGGCAAAACTTAACTAAACGAGGCTACCTGAAGTAACTGCATTCTCCAGCAACCTTACAGGCGATACCATAATTGATGCAGGGTATGAGTATGGCGTTCATGTTTGGCAAGAATTTAACGTCACTTTATGGGAGTACACAGGGCTTTACATGGATACAGATGTGCGCTAGCTCGCAGGCGTTTTCGAGAAATTCCGGAGTTTATGCATGACCACATATTCTATGGATCCTGCCTTTCATTACTTGGCACCTGGGTTATCTTGGGACACAACACACAAGTTAACGAAGTGTAGCATCGAATTACGGACCAATGCTCACATTATCTTCTCTTTGAGTGAGGGATCCGTTGGAGACTTTGCCAATGTGTCCACAGGCATGCAAAAACAAATAATCCACGGCTAGATGACTGGTTCAACACATCCCTTGATTCCAGTTCCCGTTACATAATGTACTTCAACCCCCCCCCCCCCCCCCCCCCCCCCGCCCATGAACAATGGACCTTGCCGTTGGTGGGGAGGCTTGCGAGCCTCAGCGATACAGATAGCCGTAACATAGGTGCAACCACAATGGAGGGGCATCTGTTGAGAGCCCAGACAAATGTGTGGTTCCTGAAGAGAGGAAGCAGCCTTTTCAGTAGTTTTAGGGGCAACAGTCTGGATGATTGACTGATCTGGCCTTGTAACACTAAAAAACGGCTTTTCTTTGCTGGTAGTGCGAACGGCTGAAAGCAAGAGGAAACTACAACCGTAATTTTTCCCGAGGGCATGCAGTTCTACTGTATGATTAAATGGGGATGGCATTCTCTTCAGTAAAATATTCCGGATCTCCGGGCAGGTACTCAAGAGGACGTCGGTATCAGGAAAAAGAAAACTGGCGTTCTACGCATCGGAGCGTGGAATGTCAGACCACTTAATCGGGCAAGTAGATTAGAAAATTTAAAAAGGGAAATGGATGTCTTAAAGTTAGATATAGTGGGAATTAGTGAAGTTCGGTAGCAGGAGGAACAAGACTTCTGGTCAGGTGACTACAGGGTTATAAATACAAAATCAAATAGGGGTAATGCAGGAGTAGGTTTAATAATGAATAAAAAATAGGAGTGCGGGTAAGATACTAGAAACAGCATAGTGAACGCATTATTGTGGCCAAGATAGACACGAAGACCACGCCTGCTACAGTAGCGCAAGTGTATATGCCAACTAGCTCTGCAGATGAAGAAATTGATGAAATGTATGATGAGATAAAAGAAATTATTCAGGCAGTGAAGGGAGACGAAAATTTAATAGTTATGGGTGACTAGAATTCGGTAGCAGGAAAAGGGAGAGAAGGAGACGTAGTAGGTCAATATGGATTGGGAGTAAGAAATGAAAGTGGAAGCCACCTGGTAGAATTATTGAGCCACCCCCAGCGTCCACAATGCACTGTTCACAACTTAGGTCCATGGCTTTGACGGGTCTGCGCCACACTTGAACCCTCTCATTAGCTAACACTTGGTTCAAGAATCATGAAAGAACGTTGTATACATAGAAGAAGCCTGGAGATACTAGAAGATATCAGATAGATTATATAATGGTAAGACAGAGGTTTAGGAACCAGGTTTTAAATTTTAAGACATTTCCAGGGACACAATCTATTGGTTTTGAACTGTAAATTAAAACTGAAGAAACTGCAAAAATGTGGGAATTTAAGGAGATGGGACCTGGATAAACTCACTAAACCAGAGGTTGTACAGAGTTTCAGGGAGAGCATAAGGGAACCATTGACAAGAATGGGGGAAAGAAATACAGTAGAAGAAGAATAGGTAGCTTTGAGGGATGAAGTAGTGCAGACAGCAGAGGATCATGTAGGTAAAAAGACTAGGGCTAGTAGAAATCCTTGGGTAACAAAAGAGATATTGAATTTAATTGATGAAAAGAGAGAATATAAAAATGCAGTAAATGAAGCAGGCAAAAAGGAATACATATGTCTCAAAAATGAGATCGACAGGAAGTGCAAAATGGCTAAGTAGGGATGGCTAGAGGACAAATGTAAGCATGTACAGGCTTATCTCATTTGGGGTAAGATAGATACTGTAGCAAGAAAATTAAAGACACCTTTGGAGAAAAGATAACCACATGTATGAATATTACGAGCTGAGATGGAAACCCAGTTCTAAGCAAAGAATGAACACCAGAAAGGTAGAATGAGTGTGTAGATTGTCTATACAAGGGCGATGTAATTGGGGACAATACTATGTAGGTGAAGCCGGCCGGTCTGGCCGTGCAATTCTAGGCGCTTCAGTGTGGAACCGCGTGAGCGCTACGGTCGCAGGTTCGAATCCTGCCTCGGGCATGGATGTGTGTGATGTCCTTAGGTTAGTTAGGTTTAAGTAGTTCTAAGTTCTAGGGGGCTGATGGCCACAGATGTTAAGTCCCATAGTGCTCAGAGCCATTTGAACCATTTTTGTAGATGAAGATGAAATGGGAGATATGATACTGCGTGAAGATTTTGACAGACCTGAGTGGAAACAAGGCCCTAGGAGTACACAACATTCCATTAGAACTACTGACAGCCTTGGGAGAGCCAATCCTGACAAAACTCTATCATCTGGTGAGCAAGATGAATGAGACAGGCGAAACACCCTCAGACATCAAGAAGAATATAATAATTCCAGTCCCAAAGAAAGCAGGTGTTGTAAAATGTTCAAAATACCGAACTATCAGTTTAATAAGTCACAGCTGCAAAATACTAACCCGAATTGTTTACATACGAATAGAAAAACTGGTAGAAACTGACCTCGGGGAAGATCAGTTGGATTCCGTAGAAATATTGGGAAACGTGAGGCAGTACTGACCCTACGATGTATCTTGGACGTAAGATTAATGTAAGGCAAACCTACGTTTCTAGCATTTGTAGACTTAGAGAAAGCTTTTGACAATGTTGACTGTAATACTCTCTTTCAAATTCTAAAGGTGCAGGGGTAAAACACAGGGAGCGAAAGGCTATTTACAATTTGTGCAGAAACCAGATGGCAGTTATAAGAGTCGAGGGACATGAAAGGGAAGCAGTGGTTGGGAAGGGAATGAGACAGGGTTATAGCCTTTCCCCAGTGTTATTCAATCTGTATATTGAGCAAGCAGTAAAGGAAACAAAAGAAAAAATCGGAGTAAGTATTAATATCCATGGAGAAGAAATAAAAACTTTGAGGTTTGCCGATGGCATTGTAATTTTGTCAGAGTCAACAAAGGACTTGGAAGAGCAGTTCAACGGAATGGACAGTGTCTTGAAAGGAGGATATAAGATAAACGTCAACAGAAGCAAAACGAGGATAATGGAATGTATTCGAATTATATAGAGAGGATATAAAATGTAGACTGGCAATGGCAAGAAAAGAGTTCCTGAAGAAGAGAAATTTGTTAACATCGAGTATAGACTTAAGTTTCAGGAAGTAGTTTCTGAAAGTATTTGTTTGGAGTGTAGCCATGTATGGAAGTGAAACATGGACGATAAATAGTTTGGACAAGAAGAGAATAGAAGCTTTCGAAATGGTGTGCTACAGAAGAATGCTGAAGATTAGATGGGTACATCACATAACTGAGGCGGTATTGAATAGAATTGGGGAGAAGAGTAGTTTGTGGCCCAACTTGACTAGAAGAAGTGATTGGTTGGTAGGACATGTTCTGAGGCATCAAGGGATCACCAATTTAGCATTGGAGGGCAGCGTGGAGGGTAAAAATCGTAGAGGGAGACCAAGAGATGAAGACACTAAGCAGATTCAGAAGGACGTAGATTGCAGTAGGTACTGGGAGATGAAGCAGCTTGCATAAGATAGAGTAGCATGGAGAGCTGCATCAAACCAGTCTTATGTCTGAAGACCACAGCAGCAACAACAATGTATTTGGATGTAAATAACTTATACAGACACGCCATGTAACAATCAGTGCAGATTGGTGAGTTTCGATGGATACACTACGAATGGGATGAACTGGATGGAAAAATCATGGGACGTATGTCTGTTGATTCTGATGTGTGGTATGGAGTGTAGGCAGAACTCCCATACCCTATTTGTTTGGATCATGCGCACGCTGTTTTGCTGCTGTGTCCAGACCAACTATTTCCACGAGGAGGCTCCAACGCAAAACCGATGACGATATGCTAGAGAATAAGCGGAGAAATGTTATTCATTAATTCATTATCAGAACCTCCATCAGTGTCTCGGCTTGGGGATGAAGCTGGTTAGAATCATCTGAGCCATGTGCTTCAAGCAGTCCCCCTGCTTACAGGAGCATATTGATTTGAATATGAGACAGAGAGCTTCCATAATGTGTGAATTTGAAAAAGGTTTTTATAAATGAATGAATAATTCAATTTTCAGTTAAACAATGGAGAATTTAAGGGAACGACATGAAATTTTGATTAGAATCGAAAGGGGTGGGCGTTATGTAGTAAGAAAATGCATTGCCAGACCAAATTTTAAGCGGGTCACCATATTCAATAAGAACTTCGTTGCAATGGAGATGGCGAAGACTGCATTAGAGTTATGAAACGTATTTGTATCTACATCTGCATGATTACTCTGCAATTTTTTCTTTTTTTACATCCAGATCCATAAGAAAATCGCAAGCCTGAGTAAACAATTTGAACACTAAACTTTCTGTATTACAGTGCAATTCATCAGCATCTGGTTCATCAAGATCAAATCATACATTAGAAAATACTTCTGTTGGAATAGAATTTAAATCATCTAGTGGTCCAGGAACCGGCAAATCTACACCTTGCCCTACTGGTAGGATGGCGGGAGGAAGGTTAGGGTAGCTTATTACCTTCTTGTTTTTCGAATTATTACCAGTAATATCAACACAGCAAAAGTAGCAATCATCGGAATGATTTATTGGCTCCCTCCATGTCATAGGAACAGCAAGTCTAAAGGCTTTTTCCTCCTTTTTCGGACCATTTTCTCAAATCTTAAACACACACATAACATACCTTATGTGGGGCCAAAGATTTATCATTATCACCAAGTTTAGATCTAAAGTATGATAGGTAAACCTTTTTCACAAAGTATGTAATGTTTCTTCAGTGTTTTTAATCACTAATTCATCACAAATATAACAAGAAATGTCAGTGGAGTTTTTACAGCCACGATTATACATTATACTGAGCACATGTACAGGAAATGACAAAGTGAGGTTAGGTTGGCAGGAAACAAAACACCATCTGTCAACACAAAAATAGAATCGACCTTTTTCTGCCAGCAAATGTTTTTCAGCAGCACCACCAACGTCATTTACATTCATTCCACCTCGTTTTTAAATTATTTTAACCATATAAAAGCTGTTAAATTCTTTAAAATATTGCTTAATTTAATGAATCTAGCTGTAAAATGTGAATAAATGGTGGGTTTGTTAAGTATCATATTTGAATTTCCCACAATAAAAGACATAAGAATAAGGTAATTTCAGCAAAAGAATTTTTCCCTTGTTGGCCTGTGTAATCCTTATGGTATTGTTCCGCAGAAGAATAAGGTTATCGGCCTTATGAAGGGCGAGGAGAATGTATTGCCGATTGTGGAGTTTTTAGGTCTGCAACAAAAAAGGTATGCATATCGCACATTGGAAGGTGATACCCAAGGGGTGGGCTTAAGGTATGCACCGTCTTGCATCAAGAGCCCTCTTTATCGAT
This sequence comes from Schistocerca gregaria, assembly GCF_023897955.1. NCBI lineage: Eukaryota > Metazoa > Arthropoda > Insecta > Orthoptera > Acrididae > Schistocerca > Schistocerca gregaria. The sequence goes on from NC_064927.1 coordinate 54,995,941, forward strand.
GAATTATGGTGCCTGTACAGCAGTGTTTGCGGTGCTGCACTGCAGACGCCGTATATAGTATGGCAAACTAGTATTCGATAGAGAGGACACGAATCGTACACTGTGCTGCAGTCTAAAATCGTCCTATTGCATCATGACGGTAAAAGGATCGCGTGAGATGGCATTGAAACTCTCCCCTACTCACATTACTGACATGAAGTGAGAAAAGGGGTAGGAGAATTTGATTGAGTGAGAGGGAGAGAATTATAGAGAGAGACAGAGAGAGAGTCTGCAGAGTAGTAGTGTGACACTTTTATCATAGTGTAAGTAATTTTGTTTGTGTGTGTGTTGATGTGTGTGTGTGTGTGTGTGTGTGTGTGTTGTGTAAATATTTATTTATTTATTTGTGTGCACTATGTATAAATGTATATGTACATCCACCATGTGCCGAAAAAAAGATTAATAAAACATAAAATTGTATATATGTATGCACAATATGTGTGAAGAAAAGTTAAATATTTCTAAAAGAAGCATACACAAAAACATATCCTTATATTTATTAAAAAAGGATAAACAGAAAAAAATACTCGTATATTTATTTATTCATACACCAAGTATGTGCTCTTTACAAATAACTTACGGGAATGCAGCCAGATAATACTTACAGTGCCTTGAAAATGGCGGGGTGTACTGCCGCCGAAATGTCGGCGGTCGCTGTAAACTTTACCGGGCTGAATTCCTCTAAGTTATTTGAAAATTGTATACATCAGGAGAAATTCATGTCACACAAAGTATGCGCTGCCTGTGAAAACGTGCGCCTTGTTTTTAAGATTTAACCTGCCTCTAGCCGTCCAAGTCAGATTAGTTTTCGATCATAAATATCTATATAGCTCACAGCCAATTAGAATTATTATTATTGTAAAAAAATTATATTTTGAGCTGTTGAAATTGCATTCTAAGTGTACACAGTTCATCTGAATTATTGTAAAAGCTATCCCACTGTGACTGTGGAATTTAGTTGTAGTAAAAGTATCTCCGCATTAATTTTTAGCGTAGATTTATATATCTGGAAAAATTGTAAACATTCTCATCCAGTGCTATTAAGAAAAAAATTGTAACAAATTACTCTCAACCAGTGTTACTGTTGTGGCATGTAAGTTAAAAGTAGCTCTGCATTGGAGCAGCAGAGTCAGATTGTACCTAAACAAATCTACTGTACCTCAAGATCTGAATTGTAATCTTAAGAAATAAATCGTAATCTCAGGAACTGAATTGTATTTCTCTGAACTGAATAAACGAAAAAACTAGTTACCATACGTCTTTGTTGTTGTTGTTAATTACAAATATTCTATCCCCTATTGCATTATGTATGTATACTTAAAGGCTGTGTATGATACAAATGACATTAGTTTTTTTCAAGATGAATGCTATTAAGGAGATTATGTTTAATACAGAGAATAACAAAATATACGGAATGGGTGGATGCAATTACCCCTATCGAGCAGCATGAACTGTGTTATGGGAGCAGCAGGCATGTGACTCTACCCGCCTCCGAAGGCATATAGGAAACATTTCTAAAGTTATATCTCATGTGCGATAAGAAAACCACAGACATAGTATCGTGTCGAAATTCTATACTGTCAAAGTAGGAACACGGTGAAGAGAAATCGTACACACATTATGAGGTAAGAATTCATATATTTCTCATACAACTTATATGTAACTTTACATTTTCATAAGGAAACACAGCAACACTATTTTCACACATCTGCTTCATGAGTCGACGGATAGCAGGACACCCATAGAATTCCAGGTCTTCTACAGCAGCAAACTCAAAGATTCGACGCATCCATGAGATCATCTCCTTCACGTAGATGATGATGTCCAAGTGTTCGAATAATCGAAGCGACGTCACCATATCCTTATAGGGTATGCCAGCATCATCCCAGTGAATTTCATGGTAGTTCGCGTACCTATAGGTTCATGTTTAATTATCTCATTCAGTTTTGAGCAGTTTATTACGATGACATGTGATAGCTCCTGGAATTTCCGTGGACGGAATAGACACCCTCCTCCTTCTTCTTCAGCACTTTCATGGTAAGAAGCACGAATCCTCGCTTGCACGTCATATGATAGCTAATATACTGTTTCATCCCACTGCAGGTGGCAATTGACATATGGGTAGAATTCTGCATTCAGGTATACTCTGGCACTAATTAACGTGCAATTGTCGAATACAGTCTGAAATGCAAGTATGATGAATCTAAGCTTCTCTAGCTGCGAAGACGTTTTAAATAGCCCATGTTCATCTGTTTGCATTCGGTAGCACTGGGTACGCGAAAACCTCCCAAAAACCGGAATGTTAGAGCTCCTCGTCTGATACATTGATGTGAGGCATTGTCCATATTATTGTGATCGATTGTGATCGTATCGTCCTCTTGAGATCCTTGAATGTATGAGTTATTATCCGTCGCACTCCGTACCAGAATGAGTTCCTCTTTAGCATTCATAATAATCTGCTTCATGTCCTCAAAGTAGACCATATGCGTTTTTAGAGGTAAGCATGCAGTAAATCGTTTGTACTTTGCAACTGTTCTATCCGCAGTATCGTCTATGAACCAACCAGCATTTTCTAAACCAGGGCTTCAACCTTTTCAGGTGACACGGCTTTATGAGATTTTCTGCAATGGTATGAGCTTTGCCTGTTTTTGCCACTCGATAACTAACCAAGAAAGAAGCTTTTAATGAATTTTTATTAATTGTTTTTGCATGAGTTTCCATGCAATGCTGAGAAGCAACTAGTTCAGCACTCTTCCTTTTGAAAAAATCGATGTTTTTAGCCTGGAAATCCGGGTGAGTGCTTTCAAAATGACGGTGCGGTGCAATTTAACTAGAACCATTGAACTGTTCGGAAGGACTCGCGCACAAATTACACACTGAGTTTTACCTTCCTTTGTCTCCATAAAGCCCATTACAAAATAGCTTTCGTTGTACTTGCGCTTCTTGGTTATTCCACTTCCACAAGATATTGCAACATATTTTATTCAATAATTGTAGTCATTATTTTACACTATTTGGTGAAATGTGGCCGCGGATCCCTTAGAAAGATCCGGTAGACCCCTAAGTGGTCCGTGGAGCACACGTTGGAAAGCCCTGTTCTAAACCATTCAGATCCGTGGGTGACGCAGAGACGTATGACGACATTGGCTGAACGGTCGATGTCAGACCCACTGAGTTCATAGCGTATCTCTTGAAATAGGAATGCTGAAGCATTACGTATTAGCTTGTATCCCACTGTAGCTCTGTCATCGGTTTGCTTGAATGGTCCCTCCAAATATATGAAACATTAGCATGGAAGTGTCAGAGCGTCTTGATGTTGGATGACTATGCTAATTTCATCATTCCTGTTAAATGTGTTTGAAGTATAAGGTTAATGCAGGATGTATTCCTGAAGTTCAATTCGCTCATCATACTCTGCTAGATTGGTTATATTGAGTGAGGACATCGTTGCAAGGTTTCAAACCAACTGATTTTAAAAAATATCTCGTACTTCACACATGTTATCACTTTGCTGTTCGGCAGTGAAGTGACGTGCTGTGGATTGCGTGCACTGATTTTATATCGTACGCCCATCTTACCTTAGGTGTAGTCGTACAATGACTTCCTCACCACGAAAGTTGATTACCCTGGTCCACAATGCGCAACTCCAAATAGTCCAGTGTCTGAACTGAAAGGTATATTTCATTGATGAGAGTTTCAAGAATCTTATACGCCGTTGCAACTGAGGGGATGAATCCGTAAATAGTATGAAGCAGACTGTCGTTGAGATACGTGTTCGTTGCAATGTTACACTCAACTCGAACTGTGCTGACTGGAAGTATGTCCACAGTCTGATCTGACTTGTAAAATTCACTAGGATTCTTCTTCAAAAACCGTCCTTGTGTGAAACCCAGTAGCGCCGTATTGAACCTTTCTTCAGTGCTCAACGTGCAGCATTCATAACTCGCTTGAAATTCATCATTCCTAAGCCCAATTTAATTTTTCCAATCATGGTTTTATCAACTGTAAATAAAGCAATGCGTTGACGTATACCAATATCCTTTCCTCTACGTATCGCCTTAGCCTTATCAGCCAGATCCTATCTGCAAAGTGACGACTTGGCAGATTTTTATTTGCAGAGCATGCAATGTTGTGTTCCATACACTCGTCGTCGAGCAGATTAATCCCCTTATCGCCTCGTGCCGAGCGTTTTTGAAGCTTTGTTCCAGATTCGCTGAAGTTATATCCCGCAATGTGTAGTTCCACTGGCAGTTTGTCTAGAATACCACCACCTCTTCTAATGCTCCTCCTAGCACGCATCTTATGGTACTGTGGTGGTTGTAGACTGCGCACACCTTCGTGCAGCAGATCGCTCGCATCAATCCAACTGTTTTGTGCTGCAGGAAAACCAAGCCATTTGCCTAGCGCTCTGTTTCCGCGACGTCTTGGACTCTCTCTATGAGAAACACGTCCAGTTCTGAGCTTTCCTGTAACTCCTCGGTGTAGAAGCAAACACGCGATTTCTTCACCTTTACTATCCCTCAATATGTAAGTTCTAAGATTCGTTCTTTGCACCTTTGAAACTGAAAAAATCTCTGTTGATTAGTTCGGTAGGTATGATTTCTCAATTGCCGTCTTGTGTTTTGAGATACATACCAAATCGCATACATTAAATTTCTGTTGGCGCGGATCCAGCATTTCAATGCGATGGTACACTGTCGCCAGGAGTCCATGATCACGAGCATCGATTGTTGTCATTTTGTTGTGTTATTTGTGGTTTGGCTGGGCACTTATTTCTGCGAGGATATCTGTCCACTTGCATGAGCTGCGAAGAGTAAAACGCGTCCACCTTTGACCTTTTATTGTTCGGTTTAGATATTCCACAATACTCGCCTTCTGGTGGGTGGATGTTGAGTGGTAGTGTATTCTGTTATACCGAAGCCAAGGTAGCCCCTGAGGGCCGGCAACCCATAGTACACCAAAGAGAACGAGGTTGTCTATGCCCAAGGCGTGGTAAACACCAACCATTTACATACAAGATAATGGAAACGGACATTTCGAGCACTACTTCCTGCAGCGTGAGCTCGAGCCACGGCCTGCAGGAAGTATCACTACGCCAGAACCTGATGGGCTGGAGACAGCTATATAGGGGCTAGAACCAGGCCCGAAGTTCAGTTCACGCCGGATGCCGAGCTCGGGTACTGCGACTGTTGAAGATTACTTCTTCGTCACGGAATTGGTCTGTTACTAGTATGTGAGAGTGTTACCATGATCCTTTGTGGGAAAGTAGAAGTGAACCTTGGTTTACCTCAATTAGGAGACTTTTTTCGTTACTGTTACCTTTGTTTGTATGTTCAGTCATCAACCCTGTGAACTTACGTCATTAAAAGTGGTGTTTGTGAAAAATTTCCAATTGTCAGTCACAACATATTCCACAACGCTGCATCACAGTATTGAAATACCTACTGTAAAATTCTTCACCGTAATCGGTTTGGAGGTTCTCCGCGTATCGATTCGTCCCTGTCTGCAGCAAATGCGCAAACACAACCACAACATTTCTAGCCGTTTTTGTTTTAACAGGTACTGCCCAGGGAAATTTGGTGCATGTATCAACAACCATTAAAATATATTTAAATCCATTGTTCTCATGTGAATATTCCCTCATACCTACAAAGTCAGCTTGCCGTTAAGTCATCCAAACCTTTAATCATAGCATGCCTACGAGTTTATGTTTTGCGTGCTGGTTTGTGCAGTTCTCGAACTACTGTCTCCATATTTATTCGATGATTCTCTCTAAGCTCAGAGATTATTTAAACAGCCTCATTCAAATGAGCTGTATTACCTGCAGCAGCTGATGCCACCAGCAGACGTAGTCGATCTATTAGCTCGTTGGGATCGTCATAATATATACACTGCGGGATTGGATTGTTTTTGTTATACGCTCAATGTCAATATCGTCGTCGCTGCTGTTGTTTTTTTCTCCGTTAAGTATTGGTTCTATAATAGCTTTATATTTCATGTTGCTCCGGATTTTTGCGATCTTATGTACACCAGTTAAATGCAATACTTCACAGTACATTTCCCTATCATTAACTGAATAATTTATGGGTTTTAGTGGGCCTTAGGGAAGTAAGATTCTTTAAGCTAGGTGTTCTCTCATACCCCCTATCACCAATCTGTATTGTGTCATGAGTTACAGGCTGCGTGCCCATATGCACGGCCTTTCTCCGCTGACGCCAAATGTCCTGTCTATCTGGCGAGGGGCCTGACGGATAATGAATTCGTCAATGGCAACACCATCGTTGAAGTGCGGTTTTGTTTTGGCTGACAGGTGTCCGAGAGATTAGTAACCGCCTTAAAGGTCTCCCTTAGTGTTTGCTGTTGATCCATATGCCCTAATCTTAGCAACCGTAATTTCTGTGCAACTGCTTTTCGTACCTGCGTGACTTCCTGCTTCGTTGACATCTCGTTGTATACTAATCAGACGTCTCTGCAGCGTAAGGCTTTATATATCTTTTTCCTCGTACTATGGCCTGCTCCCCGTTCTTAACAACAAGGGCCTCTACGTCTATTTTCCCCACAATAGTCTCGACCTTTTCGCGTAAGTCGGTTACTTTCTTACCGATTTCATTAACCAATTCGTTCAATGCGTTGATCATTCTCAGAAGAGTCTGATAATACGTCTCTGGCTCCCTGCGCACATCTCGAACTTTATGCAAGATAGCCTGAATTTTAGCATCCATATACAAGCAAATGTTATATCTATGTACACCGACAATCTCGGCCTAAGAACTAGATATGCGCCCGAATTTGTCCGTGGTGCAGTGTGTACTGATGTACTCGCCTCTCTTATGGAGCTATATCCACAGAAACTCTTGAAAGTTTTGCCTGTACCTATCATCATTCAGTTTCTTTATTTTATCAGTAACTTAAAAGCGGTATTTGAATGATTCCAGCAATAGATACAAATCATCATTGAACGACATATCACTTCCTACATGTGCTTGCGTAAATGTGTCTTAAATTCATATTGTCTTGTTTTAAGGCTACAATGTGATTTTCATTATCCCTATCGAACTGTTTCGGGATTCTGGAATATGTTTGGTTTAAATAAAATACATCAGCACCCATATGACGACCGAAACAGAAATATTTTCTAATATGATCTTCGTTTTCCATTGCAACATCGTCAAATATGAACACTGTGTTTGGCTTTACTATCACTACCGAGCGAGGTGGCGCAGTGGTTAGCACACTGGACTCGCATTCGGGAGGACGACGGTTCAATCCCGTCTCCGGCCATCCTGATTTAGGTTTTCCGTGATTTCCCTAAATCGCTTCAGGCAAATGCCGGGATGGTTCCTTTGAAAGGGCACGGCCGATTTCCTTACCAATCCTTCCCTAACCCGAGCTTGCGTTCCGTCTCTAATGACCTCGTTGTCGACGGGACGTTAAACACTAACCACCACCACCACCACCATTTACTATCACTGAGTATCATGTAATTAAAGACTTTTACATCGCCAGTATCTGCTGTAATAGTTGATACTTGGACTGAAACAGTGCTTTTGAACCTATACAAATATGTTCAAATCGGACCTCATCTATGTGTATTAGCAACGTCATGAGGTCATTATCGTTGCCACAATTGGGTGGACCTACAATAACTGCTCAAATATTACCAGGAACGAGCATTCCATTCTTCCTCTTCGTTTTCTTCAGGCCTTCCTTTGCGTCTTCACAGGACTAATCACCAACAACAAAGTCCTTGTGACGAGGATGTTTCACCCAACCCGCCATAATACCGACCTCGTCAGGGACTGACAAGTAGTGGGCATATACAGAAAAATACACTTGTAAGGATGGTAACAGTATGTGTAGCCCCTACAGCTCCATCACTTAGCCTACTGAGCTATGCTGGCTACACAGAGAAGTCAGCTAAATATTTACCCATGAAGAGTAACTTCATCATTCATTTTGACAATGACTGGTGAAAAGGAGTTTGAGACAACTGTCTGCTGCTACATGATTATAAGCGCAGTATTGAAAATAATGGGTACTTCGAGATGTGAAATAAAACACAAACATAGATTGAGATTATATACAAAAATAATTTATTTAAATATCATACATTCGATGCAGTATTTAAAAAAAATCATCAGGCTCTTTACGTTCTCCATTTTTGATATGCAATAAATTCCGCACATATCTCCTTCAAACCGATGGGTACCTGACAATAGTCAGTGTTTTCACACACACACTTTTAACCTCTTTCTCTTTTGGTTCTGTGTTCAAGCACAAACAAAGGTACTGGTCAAACTCATCATCATCTGCACTACGCAGACATAAAGAGTTTACAACATCATTGTGTGCATAGTCTATGTTCGGCAGCCAACAACTCAGTCTCTCTAATGCAAAGCGTAGCTCCAGTGCCCAGAAATTTCGTATGTTCATTACTAAGGCATCCTGTAGATAAACACTCTTCTCATCTGACTTCACACAGAGTACAGAGTCATCACACACTGTTTTAACAGATAGTGTCACACCAGTATAGTACCCTCTGACGTATTTTCATTTTCTATTCTCAAATGCAAGCCCCAGTAATGATGTGCTTTTATATCCACATTTACACATTTAATTCCACTAGGAGTTACATTGTACGTAGAACTGTAAAGTGTGGGCACACATGAAATCTTCTTATCTACAGCATCTGCATTCCTCTGTCCCTGCGCTAGCACTGGGATGTTCTGCTGGGAATGATCATATATCGGCAACCAGTACCACCCTCCATCTTGCATTTGTTTAGGACCACCAGCAGCATTCAAGGTGTTGGGAGCAGACTGCATGTCCTCACCACACAAATCGATGAGTGGGTCAGAAAATAACAGCTCGATGTCCTGTTCCAGCAAGTGGGTTCGTGTGGCACCTTCCTATCCACAGCATCTTCACTCTGTCTCTGCACTACCACAGGGATGTTCTGATAGCATGGGTCATGTGTGGGTGACCAGTATTAACCTCCATCTTGCTGTTATTTAGGACCACCAGCAGCATTTGAAATGTTAGGAACAGGCTGAGAGTACTCATTGGTCAAAGCAACGAGTGCGACAGACAATTTTCTTGTCCTTCTCCAGCAAGTGGGCTATGTGCACTACAGGATTCCACTTGGTCACTACAGGTTTGGACATATTGCAGATTGTTGCTGCCACAGGTGCGGAGGTCAGTGCTGGTTTCGACAAGTGGTGGGTGAGATTGCTACAGGTGTGGATGCGGCAGACGTCGACATGTCAGCACTCGTCCCAGCGGGCTGAGACATGTTGAAGGCTACTGCTGAACAAAGATTAGGAGGATGTGTTACATAAAGATCAACGTGAAAACAACCAACAACAACAATAATAATAATAATAATAATAATAATAATAATAATAATAATAATTATTATTATTATTATTATTATTATTATTATTATTATTATTATTGTTATTATTATTACTACTACTATTATTATTATTATTATTGATATTATTATTTTTACCAAAAAGCTTTTGATAGTGTACCACACTCATGGTTACTACAGATATTGGAAATATACAAAGTAGATCCTAAATTGATACAGTTCCTAAACATAGAATGAAAAATTGGAATACCACACTTAGTATCCAAACAAATTCAAATAATATCACTTCAAAATCAATACAGATTAAGCGTGGAATATACCAAGGAGACTCATTAAGTCCTTTCTGGTTCTGCCTTGCTCTAAAACCACTATTCAACATGCTGTTGTTGTGGTCTTCAGTCCTGAGACTGGTTTGATGCAGCTCTTCATGCTACTCTATCCTGTGCAAGCTTCTTCATCTTTAACCAGAAATAACGCCAGAGAAATTAAAGAAATAATAATTACAGACAAATATGTGATATGGGATACTTACTTATCCAGTTTCACAGGGCTGTGCTGGATATTGACTGCTGCTGACGACTCATGGTTCTTTTTCTTCTTCTCCTTCTTCTTCTTCTGCTGCTGCTGCTGGGTGACTGAGTGAGACTGAGACTGTGGAGCTGCTGAACCGGCCCTGTACCCCTCCGATGGTGTCACCAGATACTGCCATCCTATTGACTAAAGCCTGTGACCAGACACAGGGCTACTAACGGTTTCTGCCCATTTTTCTGGACTGTCATCATATATCACATCGCAGGATGAGAGTGGAAAAGGGCCGACAGCACACTATGGTGACAGTGTCGAGAACTAGGTCAGCTAGTCTCCAAACCTCAAGGTGAATAGCTATGGTTCATTGTGAAATAGGGCAAAGTACATGTAGGGTTTAGTCAATTTCAAAAAAGGCAGACAGTTGCAGCATGATCATCTATCTGTGTGACTGCTAAAATGAATTTTCATGCCATCAAACTGCACTGCTATTATTTGTTGATAAGCATTCACCCCCCCCCCCCCCCATGAACCATGGACCTTGCCGTTGGTGGGGTGGCTTGCGTGCCTCAGCGATACAGATAGCCGTATCGTAGGTGCAACCACAACGGAGGGGTATCTGTTGAGAGGCCAGACAAACGTGTGGTTCCTGAAGAGGGGCAGCAGCCTTTTCAGTAGTTGCAAGGGCAACAGTCTGGATGATTGACTGATCTGGCCTTGTAACAATAACCAAAACGGCCTTGCTGTGCTGGTACTGCGAACGGCTGACAGCAAGAGGAAACTACGGCCGTAATTTTTCCCGAGGACATGCAGCTTTACTGTATGATTAAACGATGATGGCGTCCTCTTGGGTAAAATATTCCGGAGGTAAAATAGTCCCCCATTCGGATCTCCGGGCGGGGACTACTCAAGAGGATGTCGTTATCAAGAGAAAGAAAACTGGCGTTCTACAGATCGGAGGGTGGAATGTCAGATCACTTAATCCGGCAGGTAGGGAAATGGATAGGTTAAAGTTAGATATAGTGGGAATTAGTGAAGTTCGGTAGCAGGAGGAACAAGACTTCTGGTCAGGTGACTACAGGGTTATAAACACAAAATCAAATAGGAGTAATGCAGGAGTAGGTTTAATAATGAATAGGAAAATAGGAATGCGGGTAAGCTACTACAAACAGCAAAGTGAACGCTTTATTATGGCCAAGATAGATACGAAGCCCACACCTACTACAGTAGTACAAGTTTATATGCCAACTAGCTCTGCAGATGACGAAGAAATTGAAGAAATGTATGATCAAATAAAAGAAATTATTCAGATAGTGAAGGGAGATGAAAATTTAATAGTCATGGATGACTGGAATTCGAGTGTAGGAAAAGGGAAAGAAGGAAACGTAGTAGGTGGACATGGATTGGGGCTAAGAAATGAAAGAGGAAGCCTCCTGGTAGAATTTTGCACAGAGCACAACTTAGTCATAGCTAACACTTGGTTTAAGAACCATGGAAGAAGGTTGTATACATAGAAGAACCCTGGAGATACTGGAAGATATCAGATAGATTATATAATGGTAAGACAGAGATTTAGGAACCAGGTTTTAAATTGTAAGACATTTCCAAGGGCAGATGTAGACTCTGACCACAATCTATTGGTTATGACCTGTAGATTAAAACTGAAGAAACTGAAAAAAGGTGGGAATTTAAAGAGATAGGACCTAGATAAACTGAAAGAACCAGAGGTTGTACAGAGTTTCAGGGAGAGCATAAGGGAACAATTGACAGAAATAGGGGAAAGAAATAGAGTAGAAGAAGATGGGTAGCTTTGAGGGATGAAGTAGTGAAGGCAGCAGAGGATCAAGTAGGTAAAAAGACGAGGGTTAGTAGAAATCCTTGGGTAACAAAAGAAATATTGAATTTAATTCATGAAAGGAGGAAATATAAAAATGCAATAAATGAAGCAGGCAAAAAGGAATACAAACGACTCAAAAATGAGATCGACAGGAAGTGCAAAATGGCTAAGCAGGGATGGCTAGAGGACAAATGTAAGGATGTAAAGGCTTATCTCACTAGGGGTAAGATGGATACTGCCTACTGGAAAATTAAAAGAGACCTTTGGAGAAAAGAGGACCACTTGTATGAACATGAAGAGCTCAGATGGAAACCCAGTTCTAAGCAAAGAATGGAAAGCAGAAAGGTGGAAGGAGTATATAGAGGGTCTATACAAGGGCGATGTACTTCAGGACAATATTATGGAAATGGAAGAGGATGTAGATGAAGCTGAAATGGGAGATACGATACTGCGTGAAGAGTTTGACAGAGCACTGAAAGACCTAGGTCGAAACAAGGCCCCCTGAGTAGACAACATTCCATTGCAACTACTAACAGCCTTGGGAGAGCCAGTCCTGACAAAACTCTACCATCTGGTGAGCAAGATGTATGAGACAGGCGAAATACCCTCAGACTTCAAGAAGAATATAATAATTCCAATCCCGAAGAAAGCAGGTGTTGACAGATGTGAAAATTACAGAACTATCAGTTTAATAAGCCATAGCTGCATAGTACTAACACGAATTCTTTACAGACGAATGGAAAAACTAGTAGAAGCCGACCTCGGGGAATATCAGTTTGGATTCCGTAGAAATACTGGAACACATGAGGCAATACTGACCTTACGACGTATCTTAGAAGAAAGATTAAGAAAAGGCAAACCTACGTTTCTAGCATTTGTAGACTTAGAGAAAGCTTTTGACAATGTTGACTGGAATACTCTCTTTCAAATTCTAAAGGTGGCAGGGGTAAAATACAGGGAGCGAAAGGCTATTTACAATTTGTGCAGAAACCAGATGGCAGTTATAAGAGTCGAGGGACATGAAAGGGAAGCAGTGGTTGGGAAGGGAATGAGACAGGGTTGTAGCCTCTCCCCGATGTTATTCAATCTGTATATTGAGCAAGCTGTAAAGGAAACAAAAGAAAAATTCGGAGTAGGTATTAAAATCGATGGAGAAGAAATAAAAACTTTGAGGTTCGCCGATGACATTGTCATTCTGTCAGAGACAGCAAGGGACTTGGAAGAGCAGTTGAATGGAATGGATAGTGTCTTGAAAGGAGGATATAAGATGAACATCAACAAAAGCAAAACGAGGATAATGGAATGTAGTCGAATAAAGTCGGGTGATGCTTAGGGAATTAGATTAGGAAATGAGACACTTAAAGTAGTAAAGGAGTTTTGCTATTTGGGGAGCAAAATAACTGATGATGGTTGAAGTAGAGATGATATAAAATGTAGACTGGTAATGGCAAGGAAAGCGTTTCTGAAGAAGAGAAATTGGTTAACATCGAGTATAGATTTAAGTGTCAGGAAGTCTTTTCTAAAAGTATTGGTATGAAGTGTAGCCATGTATGGAAGTGAAACATGGACGATAAATAGTTCGGACAAGAAGAGAATAGAAGCTTTCGAAATTTGGTGCTACAGAAGAATGCTGAAGATTAGACGGATACATCACATAACTAATGATGAAGTATTGAATAGGATTGGGGAGAAGAGAAGTTTGTGGCACAACTTGATAGGAAGAAGGGATCGGTTGATAGGACATGTTCTGAGGCATCAAAGGATCACCAATTTAGTTTTGGAGGGCAGCGTGGAGGGTAAAAATCGTAGAGGGAGACCAAGAGATGAATACACCAAGCAGATTCAGAAGGATGTAGGTTGCGGTAGGTACTGGGAGATGAAGAAGCTTGCACAGGATAGAGTAGCATCGAGAGCTGCATCAAACCACTTTTAGGACTGAAGACTACAACAACAACAACAACAACAACAACAACAAGTATTCACCACACGCCCATCCATTATCTCTTCTTTCCGCTCATTGTGTAGGAGGCTATGGATACAGTCCTCAGCTAAATGCTTGTATATAGCACATGTATTAAATGCGTCCCTGCTCATCACCAGCATTTTCTCGATTGTATGCATGGATGGTTGCACCAGACTGGGTGAATGTCTTGCCTCTTGTGCTGTGGAAGACTGACAACTTTTATCAATGATCTACAGTAACAGCGTATGCATTTATGAGCATGAATTGTGAAGTGTAACTTAGTCCCATCCTGCTACATCTTCATTATTTGATGAAGCATATTCATCTTCTTTCCAAACATGCTGCAGGTGGGTATGGACACTCATCTACATGATTACAGCTAATAAACCCATTAAACTCCTCCTTCTCCAGCACAGACGTGTCATCCATTAAACACATAGTACACATAATAAAGAATTATATCCATTCTCTCAGCCAGCAGCTAGGCACAGACATCTTTTCCCCAGAGCGCCATCTTGGATTACGTCATTGCATGGGGGAGGGGGGGGGGAGCGGGATGGCCAAAGTGCCCTCTGGTGCCGATGTGAACTAGGCCAGACGATTCCCGACATCATGGTGAACGCACTGGATGGAGCTACTGTCTATGACAAACTCAAATTGTTTAAATAAGCAATACATATTAACATCCATCATATCCAGCAGCCCAGCACAGAATCCTTTACCTGGCAATTTCCAGATGGTGGAGGGGAGAGGGGATAGTTTAAATAAACAATGCATACAAAATAAAGACTTATGTCTGTCCTATCTGGCAGCCCAGCACAGGCTTAGTTCTTTTTCCATAAATTTCCGGACGGGGGAGGGGAGTTGAGGCCGAGGAGAGGGGACAGAGAAGAGGAGTGGGTGTGGTTAGGTTCGTCGAGGTAGACCTGTTTTCCCGCCAAAATTTGAACTTCACGCCATGATGTAAGTGCAATGTTGCCACATCTATGGTAGCGATCTTGGATCAGCCATCTTGAATATATTTGGCAACAAAGCAGAGTGGGGCCATGCCCTACTACTCATGTTACGTAAGGTCGTTGGTTGCATCAAAGGAAGAAAAGTAAGTTACCTTGAGAAAGGGCCGGAACAATTTATCACACTAGGCACATAGCAGCCATCGTCCGTGGGATGTGTCCCATAAAAAATACTCACAAAACAATCAATTTTCTATGACACAAACAAGAGCATAAAGGTGCTGTTACACTAAATGTATTCTCATAATTATGAATCCACTAGTCAAAAAAATTGTTCAAATGTGTGTGAATTCTTAAGGGACCAAACTATTGCGGTCGTCGGTCCCTAGACTTACACACTAGTCAATGGAGACACAGAACCACATGAGAAACCATTAGCCTTAACTGCGAAAATGACTCAGCCAGGGTCTACTCTTCGCGCCTTGGCGTCAGTCTAAAGTACAGGGCTATTACAAATGATTGAAGCGATTTCGTTAATTCACTCTAGCTCCATTCATTGACATATGGCCATGGCACACTACAGATACGTAGAAAAACTTATAAAGTTTTGTTCGGCTGAAGCCGGACTTCAGGCTTCTGCCACCAGAGCACTCGAGAGCGCAGTGTGACAAAATAGTGACAGGAGCCGAGAAAGCGTATGTCGTGCTTGAAATGCACTCACATCAGTCAGTCATAACAGTGCAACGACACTTCAGGACGAAGTTCAATAAAGATCCACCAACTGCTAACTCCATTCGGCGATGGTATCCGCAGTTTAAAGCTTCTGGATGCCTCTGTAAGGGCAAGTTTCAAGCGTAGCCCGCGGAAGTCGACGAATAAAGCAAGCAGAAAGCTAAACGTACCACAGCCTACGGTTTGGAAAATCTTACGGAAGAGGCTAAAGCAGAAGCCTTACCGTTTACAATTGCTACAAACCCTGACACCCGATGACAAAGTCAAACGCTTTGAATTTTCGGCGCTGTTGCAACAGCTCATGGAAGAGGATGCGTTCAGTGCGAAACTTGTTTTCAGTGATGAAGCAACATTTTTTCTTAATGGTGAAGTGAACAGACACAATGTGCGAATCTGGGCGGTAGAGAATCCTCACGCATTCGTGCAGCAAATTCGCAATTCACCGAAAGTTAACGTGTTTTGTGCTATCTCACGGTTTAAAGTTTACGGCCCCTTTTTCTTTTACGAAAAAAACGTTACAGGACACGTGTATCTGGTCATGCTGGAAAATTGGCTCATTCCACAACTGGAGACCTACAGCGCCGACTTCATCTTTCAACAGGATGGTGCTCCACCGCACTTCCATCATGGATCGGTCGTGGTGGAGATCACGATCAGCAATTCATGTCATGGCCCTCACGCTCTCCCGACTTAACCCCACGCGATTTCTTTCTGTGGGGTTATGTGAAAGATTCAGTGTTTAAACCTCCTCTACCAGGAAACGTGCCAGAACTGCGAGCTCGCATCAACGATGCTTTCGAACTCATTGATGGGGACATGCTGCGTCGAGTGTGGGAGGAACTTGTTTATCGGCTTGATGTCTGCAGAATCACTAAAGGGGCACATATCAAACATTTGTGAATGCCTAAAAAACTTTTTGAGTTTTTGTATGTGTGTGCAAAGCATTGTGAAAATATCTCAAATAATAAAGTTATTTTAGAGCTGTGAAACTGCTTCAATCATTTGTAATAACCCTGTACATCTGTGGTATCGGCCGCCACACAGCAGCCGTCAACTCGGCGCAGCGTGCTACAACACGCGCGGCACGCAGCGAGTACCGCTGGCGCCGCTCACGATGTCAACAAACTGGCGCAAGTGAACGCTTCGTCGCGGGGATAGCGGCAGCGTACACACCACTATCGATACGGATTACCCTGGCGGCGCTGCCCTCGCCACCAAAGTGAGGAACCGTATAAGGGCGCCATCTACCGACACTCTGATTCGCCGGACCTGCGGATTTAAGCGAGCTCCCTGAGCCCGTTTAACCAGTTCAATCTTCGCCGATGACTGCGTTACTACCTGGCTGCGGGATTCACGACGGCCGAACCGTACTGTGGCCTCCCTGGCTGGAAACTTGCGACGACTCGGTATCGACTGGTTGGCGGCGGTTTGGACTTGTATTCTCTACAAGTGACTCTGATGTCTCCTCGGCGCTACAGCCATCGAGGTGTTGTGTAGTCGAACCTAAGTTTTGTTTTGAGTGAGACAAGGTCAAATAAATTTGGTTATCGCGGAATATTTGTTGTGTTATAGTGTGGACATAACATCTTTCCTACGCAGACTGCAAGCCTTCCGTTCGTGACTTTATTTCCCCGTCTTCCAAGAAAGTGGCGTAAACTGACATCTTATGAGGCTTCCTCCTCCTCCGAGCTACTTATCTGCCTTTTCCTTATTAATTATTGCTCTATTCATTATTCAATTGCGACAATTTCTTTGTTCAACGGCCGGCAACGACACTGCTTCCTTTCTCCAATGTCGTTTCTATTTATTAATGGTTGCATTCCATTTTCAGTCTTAGTCTCGTACCCAAGGGCGGGCCATAAAGGTCAGTGGTACCTGTCGTGTTCCACGCTTGCTAACCTTGCCTCTCTACAGTGCCTGCTGTCACGAACATGAAAGTGGCCGGCGTGCTCACGCCACCTCCGGCCGCACGCGGCCGCTGCTTCCAATACAGAGGTCACCGACTCAGGTGCACTCTGGTGCGTACACATCACAGTCTCCAGTACAGCGAAAAGGGCCCTGGTACTTTTAAAAATATGTGATACGTCATAGGCTGCAGCCGGGCCGTTGGGTTTATTGTCAGGTGTATTTTCTCTGGTATTTCGGCTGAAATTTGCAATTTCGTTTTTGCAACGTGTAGCTGGATCAGCCCAAACAAATAACGCTCATCACGTCCTTCATGAGACGCCGACTGTCGACGTAAAGCGTCTGTTTGTTTCCCATTAGTAATAAAATGATTTTTAAAGCGGAATTTTATGTGCCCATTCGATAGAGCCGTCCCATATTAGTCTACTGCGATATTAGTTTCATCGAGATGTATTAATAGGGCCACTAAAGAACATCCAGTACTCCACGGATACCAAGGTCTTTTACTTGTTTTATAAAATCACTCGTCGCTGTTAGGAATTCTTCTAAAGGACCCTTGTAGGCACGTGCGGGATACGTCGACTCAACATTATCAACTGTCTGTCGCTCAGCACCACAGTCGTAGGTAATGAAGATTTGCCCCATTTGCAGAGAGTGTCTGCACATCGTCCATGGTCCTTTGGGATGCGGTTCAAGATACTCAAAATAGCCCGAGGCTGGTCCAACCCAGCGGGTCTTCTGGATGCAAGGAAGGTTCAGGCATGGTCGGGAAAAGTTTTGTTGCCAGCAACTTTTCCACTCATCGATTGGATTGAATTCAGTTTTCATGAGAATCCTGGCTATGATGAGAATGGGATGTCTTGATCTTAGTCTTTTTCGCTCAGCAGGGAATACGTCGTCCGCTATTGGAAGATCGGTGTTGTTAGCAGTCTGCTATATCATGAGGTGGAAAGTGGTTCAAGATAGGTAGCCAGTATTTGGGAGTAGAATTACAAAGGGGAATGTATTACAATATTCTTTATGAACCACAAAATTTAAAAGGCAACAGTTATTAAAAAAACGCTGTAATTACAGAAACCATAAATACACTTTGAGGATGGCAGAATTGCACTGCATACAACTTTAACAAACTAAAACAAGCTTGTTGCACTGCATACAATTTTAACAAACTAAAACAAGCTTGTTCGTCCCCGGAAAACTAAAACTATACAAGTCAGCCACACGAGGAGCAGTATAAACAGCACCGTCGGTTGGAGCCACTGAAGTACCGAGAGCATTAATCGGACGGAAAACTTACTTGCACCGGGACCACAACGTGCTACACAACGAACTTAAGCCCAGGGAACGTTCCTTAAGTGCTCACCCGTAGTAAGTGGCTGACAGTGTGCCACAGAGCAGAGGCTGTCGCCGGTACGAGAGCCACTCTGCAGAACTGGTGCTGCCCGCGCCCCGGGCCCTCGTCCGTCCGAGCCTCCGCGGCCAGCACGCCCCGGGTAAGCCAGCGAACCTCTGACCCAGACCATGGGGCACTCCAGCCAGCTCGGAGTACGATAGTGTGAGCCACTGCCAGCCGGCTCTACTCCTCAGCCCAACGCCAGCGCCCTCGCGGCCGCCAGCCACGCCCTCTCGCCAAAGATGAACACGCACTCGAGAGCGGGACTCGACCTAACGATTCGCAACACGTCTCGGTATCTACATAATTCGATTTAGTTAGTACATAAAATGTTTCAAATTTAGTTAATACAGACTGTGTGGATAATGCTGCCGAAAGCCATGTATCTAAGCAGATAAACACTTCAATTATAAATGAGGGGGTTGACGTCTTCAGACTTCGGTCTGTGCAGGAATGAACAAGGACTTCTGAAGGCAGACACAAAATAACAACGTTTTCTAAGATAAATAAATGCTCATTATGAGTTGTTTGACAGAAGGCATTATGATACTTTGGCAGTTGTGTGTCGCCGGCCTAAGTGGCCGAGCGGTTCTAGGCGCTACACTCTGGAACCGCGCGACCGCTACGGTCGCAGGTTTGAATCCTGCCTCGGGCATGAATGTGTGTTATGTCCTTAGGTTAGTTAGGTTTAAGTAGATCTAAGTTCTAGGGGACTGATGACCACAGAAGTTAAGTCGCATACTGCTTAGAGCCATTTGAGCCAGCAGTTGTGTGTCAACCTAGTGTTATGTACGTAAGATATACATTCAGAAATGAAGGAAGTCTTACACTGCACACGCAATGTAACAACTCCATTTTTCTTCATACGTTTTGCACAGATGGCCTCTATTGCTGTGTCCGCAGCTCGTGGTCGTGCGATAGCGTTCTCGCTTCCCACGCCCGGATTCCCGGGTTCGATTCCCGGCGGGGTCAGGGATTTTCTCTGCCTCATGATGACTGGGTGTTGTGGGATGTCCTTAGATTAGTTAGGTTTAAGTAGTTCTAAGTTCTAGGGAACTGATTACCATAGATTTTAAGTACCATAGTGCTCAGAGCCATTTGAACCATTTTTTTCTATTGCTGTAGCGTTACTCAACTGCAAAGGAAATACACTCAAACAAGCAAACAAAATAACGCACTACGAAGTAATTATTATACAGGGTCGGAAATCGGTAGATGTGATGGACACAGATAAACAAATGATTACAATTTCAGGAAAACTGAATGATTTACACAAGAGAAACAGCTTCACAAACTGAGCACGTCAATAGCATGTCGGCCAACTCTAGCCCTTGTGCAAGCAGTTATTCGGCTTAGCCCTGATTCACAGAGCTGTCGGATGTCCTCCTGAGGGATAACGTGCCACATTATGTACACTTGGCACGTTAGATCATCAAAATCCCGGGCTGATTGGAGACCCCTGCCCATAATGCTCCAAAAGTTCTCAACTGCTGGGCAAGCTCGAAAACATGCAGTACCAACTCTCCAGTGTGCGGGCAGGCATTATCTCGCTGTAATGCAAGCCAAGGATAGCTCTCCATGAAGGGCAAAAAAATCGGAGGGCAGAATATCGTCGGCGTGTCGCTGTGCTGTTACAGTGCCGTAGATAACAACCAAAAGGGTGATGTTGTGAAAAGAAATAGCACCAGAGCCCAGCAGTGCTGGCTGTCGGGTCGTATGGCGGGCCCCAGTCAGGTCGGCATCCCAGCGCTGTCCGGGATGTCTCCAGCCAAGTCACTGGGGCTCAGGTCGAAACGGGAATGGCCTGTGAACAGCAGTCTACTCCAGTCAGTAAGATTCCATGCCCAGCACATGCAAATAATCCTCCACAAAGTACCTGTATAGTTAAATAAAGGTACTGGGAATGTCACAGCTGCTGCCATTCATCATAAATCTGCAAAACCAGATAAACACCGCCAAAGACTATACCAAAAAAAGCAACAGCACTATAGACGTGCCGTTACATAGTTGCATCTGATACAATCTGCAACGAAATCAGTACTGCGTGATCTGTCAAAAGTTCCAGTCAGTATTATTACGTTGCAGTTTTTTTCTGAACGTGACTGATAACCTGCTTAACCTCTGATGTGCTGCAGCATGTGGCTAATAGCTACCTGGCAAAAGGTGACAGTTACGAGCGGAGCTGCACCTCTTGGCCCAGTACACATTGAGAAGAGTGCTCTAATGACCAAATGCGAGGGGGGGGGGGGGAGGGCAGGGGGAGGTGACAGCTAAAGATGGCCCAGCCCATTATAAAGTTTTATTCTCCACAAACAACGCCTTTTAACAAAGATTAAATCTGATATAGAGGCGAAAACACAATGGTGCTGGCATGGCATCTGTCCATTAGGCCTGACGGAGGCCGACTGAAATTTTTGTTCAAAATTTTGTAAGGACGTCTACGGATGGTCCATAGCAATTATTTTGGTAGTGTAAGAGAGAACTCGTGCATGCTTACATGCACCCCTTCTTATTGCCGTAACTAGAAATCTGTCACACGGTTAGCGAGACTTTCTACTTTGTATCCCACTCCAAAGGATAAATGTACTTCACCTGTTAACCGTGGCAGAACTCATAACACTAGGGAATTTGTTAGCCTGTTTACTAAATCATTGTCGGTTGGAACTTGTAGAGCCACCAAGGTCCCGGTGCCGGCAGAGCCAGCCAACTTTTGTGCAGGAGAGCAAGTGAGTACTCGCTGCAGGTGCCTAAAGTTGAACACTTCTCCTTAGACAAGACGTCTCCACAGGGCTCGAGGCATTATACTTCGCCTTACAGCTGCAGAGCAAGATGTCTCCCACTCAGGGCAAAACTCAGATGCTGAGGCTGGATTTAGAATTCTCAGCCTTTACAGCAACCATCCTCCACTCAAGTTGTAAGCATAGACCATACTTGCATTCACTGAGATGAGACGAGGTTGAAATCATTTATCTTGAATCAAGATTTCACCTTCCTGATATAATTCTCACAGTTCCAGTGAAGTTAGGTGAGAGTACTGGTATTTGTTCACGCTTTCCCACAACCTTTCTTCTGTTCATTAACTTATTCAGTAATCATTGCTCATATTGGTCAACATTCTTTTTATATTGTTTCCGTCTACCTGTGCCAAACTATCATAAATGTTTTCAATCCGTTATTTCCTCGACAATTAATTACAATCTTGATTCAGTGGGTAAAACATTTTTGACGTCTTTTACCAGTAGATCATATTCTCATAGTGGCTATTAGTTTATTTTTGTCGTTTGCTGGATGCCATTGTCAATATATCTATGTGAGAAGCAGTACCTGAGCCGTGTTGGGCCCATGTTAAGCGTTGGTTTAAACCTTGGTTCCTATTCTGTGTTTGGTTTCCCGCAGTTATTGCGACTACTCTTTTGTTCGCTTTCTCCGTGAGAGGCAGCAGCGGTGTCTATCGATAATCGCACCTTGTACTATCTTTGGTCTGGTACTTATAGTTTCCACCTGTACTGTGTGCGAGGAGTCGGTCGGTTGGTGTGCAGCAGCGAGGAAATCTCCACGGGGCTTTGTTTGGCCGGGTCCGCTGGTAATCTCCACGCAGTGTCGGAGTGTGTGGGGTTGCTGTAATTGCTAATAGATCTGTGGCTCACCGACCCTAGATACGAAAGTTGAGTTTGGATTTAATTTATCAGCAAGTCAAGACTGTTCACATTGTGCCATTTGGTTCTCGTTGTTGGCTGTTGGGACATTCTCGCGTGCAACAACGTGTGAGTTCGGGTTGGCGAAGGTTTAGCCACCGTCCGGTGGAGTCTAACTGTATTTGGTTATTTGCAATTAAAGTGCACCAACGGAATTTTCTGCCTTGTGGCCCTTATCGTTCCGGTTACCTGCCCTGCCCACTCACGTGAATTCAGGCAGTGTCCTTTCCTCAGCGTGTTGTCGCTGTCCAGCACAGTGTGTATGCTTGGTTGTGGGCGTCTATGCCTTTTACGCTTTGCATTGAACTCCCGGTGTGTGTGCTGGTCCAGTGGAGCGCAAGTTACCTTGTCGGTAGATCCGTTGACTCTCTGTTGGTTGGGCTGTCGTCGGATCGAGATTGGTTGGGCCGACTGCCTGTCTCACCTAAGCGATCGTTAGTATTTCAAGTGCTGGCCACCCCCCGAAACTTCTTAGCGCCGTTAGCTGCACTGCCTTTTCTTATTTTCTGTTGTGTGTGTATGGCTCATAGCCGATGGTTTTGAATTAAAGTTGAATTGTTTTCAGTCGTTTTTTAAGTCATGGGCCTTCAGCCGCTTTAAATTCCTTGCTTGTCAAGCGTTAGATTGTTTGGGCCTTAAGCCTGATTAATATACTGTTTAAAGATAAAGCCTTGGGCCTTCTGCCTAACTAAAAATTATTTTAGTTGTGTTTAATTCATGGGCCTTCCGCCGTTTTAAACTTAAGGATCTCTGTCTTTCGAGCATCAGACTGTTTGGGGCCTTCAGCCTAGTTGAAGATAAAGCCTCCTGCCTTCTGTTTTTTTTTTAATTTTACCTTGAGTCTTAAATCATGGGCCTTCAACCGTCTTTAAATTAAGGTTGTTGCTTTTCAAGTCTTAGATTTTTGGTCCTTCAGCCCAGTTTTAGAATTTACTTAACGTACGGTCTTCTACCTTCTAAATATTCTCTTTGGCATCTGAATTTTGAGTTCATGACTTTAAGCCGTTTTTTTTTTTTTTTTAATTAAAGTGGTTGTGTCCTTAAGGCATAAGATAGTGTGACGTATTCAGCCGATAACTAAGTTCAACAATTTGTACTGTCGTGTTTGGTCAAATAAATAAAGTTATATGTGTTGGAGTGTAACTGACAGCCGCTCATTTTGGACCCTTTCCACAATTCAGAGTACCTGTCCTGTCTTGCGGGTTTAGCAGAGCGTTTCAGTATCCACATTTCATGCTCTATTTGGCCATCCCGGGCACTTTAATTAGACTGGCTGTTTCACGTTGTGCCACGTTCTTTCTTTTAAGTCGCGTGATCTTATGAGTGACTATCTGTCACTGTAGATCACCGTGGATGGATTCTGTAGCATCTCAGTAGTATGCTAAATACTCAACCGACACCTATGACAAAAACTCAGCCAATTTATAACAATAAAATAACATCGTTTGCATCACACATTATATTAAATTCATACGCCATTGTTGGCTGAGAAATCCCACAGGGTGGGTTCATCCACCTGACGGAAAGGGCGTTCTCCTCCGCCTTCGTTGCTCCCTTTGCCTGGAGATGTGTATGAGTTGTGTCATACGTGTATTTGTGGAGTGTAGGTGAGTGTGATGGATGCTTGCAAGCATTGGTATGCAAACGACTGCTTGCATACCTAATTTATTCCAAAACGCCGAGCATATGAACGGGATTTTTCGGTGCTCATACTTCGGGTTCTGCTCGTGATAAAAAGATAGGTTCAAGTGTTCTGGATAGCCCTTGGGCTAGGGAATGTTTGTATACCCAACAGGAAGATCGTTTTAGTGTAACTATACTACACTACAGAATCAATGTATGCATATTACACTCTCTCTATGGCTTAGGCAAATGGAGCAAATCGATTGGTTGTAGTTTATAAAGTAACATATCGCGGAGAAATATGCTGTCGAGTGTCTCCGTTATCATATGGGAATTGAATGCTGTAGTACTGATGCAAGAGCATCGGTCGGAGGTGTAAAATTATTTCTGATTTATTTCCGTTTCACATAAGTAATCTATCTAAATTTTACTGACCAATACATTTCTTTTCGTATGAATTATATGCCCTGCTACAGCAGGGAAAAGAAGAGGATCTGAGGAAAATGTTCCTAATAGAGCGCAAAAACTGTGAATATGTTCCTGTTTATTTAAAGACTCTGACTGAAAAGTGGGGTATTAGCTGTCTCAATCTACCTCCCTCAACACCTTCAAAATTTTCCAAAAATTTTGGCATATGAATATATTCGTGTGTGCTTTTTATGCTGAGAGAGACGAAGAGCGTGGCAGAGGCAATGACAAGGAAAATTAAAAAATACTGGAGTATAATATACAGTGGTTGTGTTATAGAGTGTGCAAAGGAGGCAGTGTCAGTGTGAGAGAAAGAGAGGGACATAGAGGCTGTGGAACACAGCTGACAGTGAGAGAACAAGGCAAAGCAAATTATCACCCTAACAGCAATACATAATTGCTCAAATTTAGCTATGTTCATTTTCGAATGACAATCATCTGAGTTGTTTGTTTTGCTACATCTGTAAACTAAATTATTTCCTTTAAGAAGCCAGTCTTCGCTGACCTCTCATACATAACAATCAGCATGACTTCTTTCCCAAGGCCCTCACTTTGCCTCGAATTTTGCCGTATGTAACTGTATTTAAATCCTGTATAGTTTAATATGAGTCTTACAGATATAGCAGATCCAGTAAAATTTATTTTTTTTTCAATTAACTGTTTCTTCGATTTTTCTGGTGTTGAGTATTAGTCATTGTAAAATTATAGACTGTTCGCCTGACAGTGTCTTTTAACAAGTCTAGTTCAATGAAAGATCTGCTGTATTATTTAATGTTTTCCTTAGAGAACTGAATGTTGGTGATTCTTCTCTCACGACACATGCGCGGGACAGTTGTTACACCAACGCCACAAGCTGCAGCACAAATATCCTGTACGACAGCAAGGGATTTTCTTACAATGGTTGTTTCTTCGGTAACATATCACTGCATTTCTTGATATCATCACTGCTGGTCATGTATCCCTTTCAGAAATATTTCGTAACGAACGTGATGGTGTCCACCATCAAAGTCTACAAGATGTTTTTAATACTTTTATACACTATGGAAAATGAATTTTCTGTGCCGCCAAAAATCGGTTGCCTTTTGCTGTTGCATTCTTCCTTGCTGTCAAAGCGCGTCTTGTTAGTTGTTTAGGAACTCTAGCCACATAGCAGAGAGTAAAGCTCTCTTTCTTTCTGCTTTTTCATTTTGAATTTACACAAACACTTCCACTCGGTACGTAAATCGCACAAATAATACCACAACACACTTTATCATTTCCAGTCAAGCTGTCGAAAGTGATAACTCAATAAGGAATGAAAAACGAGAACTGCTTGTAAAGCTACGCACCGTCTCGCTACTGTCTCTCAACCGGCGCTCGAAGTAGGTAACTGTGGGCACTCAGTGTTGCCATTTTCGAATGCCAGAGAGAGCGAGTTGTGCAAGACTGGGCAGTTGAAGTGTGGCATCAGCGCACTTGCAGGCAATCCTCAATTTCTATTTCATTCATAATATTCTAATACAGAGATATGCAAACAGGCAGAGTACGACGCAGGGTCGACAACACCTATATAAGGCAGCAAGTGTCTGGAGCGGTTGTTCGATCGGTTACTGCTGCTACAATGGCAGGGTATCAAGATTTAAGTGAGTTTGAACGTGGCCGAAGGGCCAATATGTACCCTTGATAACTGCACGACACAAAACTTTACACCTTTCCAGGGCCTGTCAACATTGGAATCTTGATGACTGGAAACATGTTGCCTGGTCGGACGAGTCTCGTTTCAAATTGTGTCGAGTTGTTAGACGTGAGGGCGTATGAAGCCAACCTCATGAATCCATGGACGCTGCATTTCGGTATGGGCTGTTCAAGCTGGTGGAGGCTCTGTAATTGCGTGGGGCGTGTGGAGTGATATGGCACACCTGATACATCTACACTCCTGGAAATTGAAATAAGAACACGGTGAAATCATTGTCCCAGGAAGGGGAAACTTTATTGACACATTCCTGGGGTCAGATACATCACATGATCACACTGACAGAACCACAGGCACATAGACACAGGCAGCAGAGCATGCACAATGTCGGCACTAGTACAGTGTATATCCACCTTTCGCAGCAATGCAGGCTGCTATTCTCCCATGGAGACGATCGTAGAGATGCTGGATGTAGTCCTGTGGAACGGCTTGCCATGCCATTTCCACCTGGCGCCTCAGTTGGACCAGCGTTCGTGCTGGACGTGCAGACCGCGTGAGACGACGCTTCATCCAGTCCCAAACATGCTCAATGGGGGACAGATCCGGAGATCTTGCTGGCCAGGGTAGTTGACTTACACCTTCTAGAGCACGTTGGGTGGCACGGGATACATGCGGACGTGCATTGTCCTGTTGGAACAGCAAGTTCCCTTGCCGGTCTAGGAATGGTAGAACGATGGGTTCGATGACGGTTTGGATGTACCGTGCACTATTCAGTGTCCCCTCGACGATCACCAGAGGTGTACGGCCAGTGTAGGAGATCGCTCCCCACGCCATGATGCCGGGTGTTGGCCCTGTGTGCCTCGGTCGTATGCAGTCCTGATTGTGGTGCTCACCTGCACGGCGCCAAACACGCATACGACCATCATTGGTTCTAAGGCAGAAGCGACTCTCATAGCTGAAGACGACACGTCTCCATTCGTCCCTCCATTCACGCCTGTCGCGACACCACTGGAGGCGGGCTGCACGATGTTGGGGCGTGAGCTGAAGACGGCCTAACGGTGTGCGGGACCGTAGCCCAGCTTCATGGAGACGGTTCCGAATGGTCCTCGCCGATACCCTAGGAGCAACAGTGTCCCTAATTTGCTGGGAAGTGGCGGTGCGGTCCCCTACGGCACTGCGTAGGATCCTACGGTCTTGGCGTGCATCCGTGCGTCGCTGCGGTCCGGTCCCAGGTCGACGGGCACGTGCACCTTCCGCCGACCACTGGCGACAACATCGATGTACTGTGGAGACCTCACGCCCCACGTGTTGAACTATTCGGCGGTACGTCCACCCGGCCTCCCGCATGCCCACTATACGCCCTCGCTCAAAGTCCGTCAACTGCACATACGGTTCACGTCCACGCTGTAGCGGCTTGCTACCAGTGTCAAAGACTGCGATGGAGCTCCGTATGCCACGGCAAACTGGCTGACACTGACGGCGGCGGTGCACAAATGCTGCGCAGCTAGCGCCATTCGACGGCCAACACCGCGGTTCCTGGTGTGTCCGCTGTGCCGTGCGTGTGATCATTGCTTGTACAGCCCTCTCCCAGTGTCCGGAGCAAGTATGGTGGGTCTGACACACCGGTGTCAATGTGTTCTTTTTTCCATTTCCAGGAGTGTAGATACGACTCTGACAGGTGGCACGTTCGTAACCATCTTGTCTGATTACCTGCATCCATTTATGTCTCTTGTGCGTTCCGTTGGGCAATTTCAGCGGGACCATAAGACACCTCACACGCCCAGAATTACTACAGAGTGGCTGCAGGAACGATTTTCTGAGTTCAAACACTTCCACTGACCACCGAACTCATGAACATTATTGAGCATATCTCGATGCCTTGCAACGTGCTGTGCAGAAGAGATCTCCTCCCCTCGTACTATTACGGATTACTCGTACTGTTACTGGATCACTCCACACGCCCGACGCAATTACAGAGCCTCCACCAGCTTGAACAGCCCATACTGAAATTATTTACAGGATTTATGGCGTCAGTCCCCTCCAGCACCACTTCAGACATTAGTCTATTCCGTTTGGGGCATTCCTGCGTGCTCACGGCCCCACACGATATTAGGCGGGTGTACCAGTTTCTTTGACTCTTCAATGTAGTTCCAACCTATCGGAACTCGGCTCGTGGTCTTGCTGTAGCGTTCTCGCTTCCCGCGCACGGGGTCCGGGGTTCGATTCCCGGCGGGGTCAGGGATTTTCTCTGCCACCAGATGACTGGGTGTTGTGTGTCTTTCATCCTCATTTCATCCTCATTCACTCGCAAGTCGCCGTAGAACTTGTGGAGCGGCGGCCGAACCGCCCCGCGAGGGCTCTCCCGGCCACCAATGGCTGCCCGCCTGTGAACACGTGTGCCGCTCGCTATTGTACGTCCAGGTAGCCAAGCATTACCGCCGCCGAGCCGTCGCCGCCCGACATCCTACCGCGCCGCGCCGCGCCAGCCGTAGCCGTTTCAACGATTTGGTGAGTGCCCTACGAAAATGACAACGTTCAACCGCTCAAGTACGACCATTCAGTGCGCGTTTGATCGAGAACACGAACGGCCGTTCTCTTTCGATATTGAGGAATGGATGTTTCACGAACTTAAAATTCAGGAGGACGAAATAGATGGGCTGCAGCTGGATTTCACGCTGCTTAGCCTCTTTCTGAAGCTGAAAACGGACGTGAGATGCGAGACGCTTGTGAATGTAAGCGGAGGTGTTAGGAAGTTTAAACACCGGGATGGCCGCGTCAGCGATGTAAAAATCACGTACGCTGGACACGGCGTGAGGAACATTAAAGTGTATAACCTCCCCTTCGAGGTGCCAAATGAGGAAGTTGCACGCTACCTCAAGCTGTATGGTGAAGTTCTCTCTGTAACGAGAGACTTCTGGGATGCCGGGCACCGGTATAAAGTGGACTCTGGTATTAGGTCCGTCAGAACGGTCCTAAGAAAACACGTGCCATCGTTCATTGTGATAGGGGGACACAGAGGTGTTGTCCAATATAGCGGACAACCACCGACGTGCTCCAATTGTAGCTCCACGGAGCACATGAGGAGCAGCTGCCCGAGGAACAAAAGATTCGCTCAGCTGCCGTGTGAAAACGCGGGCAACGCGTCGGAGCAGGCGGCAAGTTACGCCGGAATTTTGTGGGGCCAGAGCCCGCGCGCCAACGACGGCCGCCGCGGTCAGCGCAGGGGAGAAGCGGCACCGGAGCTCCGACTCGGACAACGAGACCTCAATGGAGGCCGAGCCGGCGGCCGCCCCCTGCCCCGCCGCCCGGGGGGCGGAGGTGACGCGCGCCGCCGCCGCCCAGCCGGCCAGCAGGCCGGGCCCAGCGCAGAGTCCACGCCCACCTCGTACATCATCAAGAAGCATCTTGAAGGAGTCCGTCGACGAACCGAAGGAGTCGAACGAGCAGCCGCAACCGGCGTCCAAAGCCAAAAGGCGACGCAACAGACGGCGAAGCCGCAGCAGCAGCTCAAACGACGAGAGCATGGAAACCTCCGACGGGGAAGCGTCGGACATACCGTCCGCAAATGCGGGGAATCAAGTCTCCGAACCGGAGGACGTCGTTCTCCGGCCGGACCGCCCACAGCAAGCACAACTCCCGCCTCCACACGGCGCTTAAATGCATACACGCTCGTGCCATAATGTCATCACGTGCAACGTAAATAGGATGAGTTCGGTTGTCAAGGTAGATGCCCTCACGGAGTTCCTGCAGCACCGAGCTGCTGATGTAGCAATGCTACAAGAAGTAATAACCACCGACATAGAAGAAATACCGGGATTCGACGTCTTTTCGAACATAGACGCAGAAACGAGGGCTGGTACTGCGATAATGGTGAGAAATGGGATCGACGTGGATAAGATCAAGACCCTGACTGACGGCCGCGGAATAGCGATCCAAGTAGCCGACACATATTTCGTCAACATCTATGCGCCGTCAGGCACAGAAAACAAGCGCGCTAGAAGCCAGTTCTTTAACGAAGACGTCTGTGGACTCATTCCACACAAGAATGTCAACGTTGTGTTGGGAGGCGACTTTAACTGAGTGGCTGCTCCAGAAGACCAAGTCCCGGTACCAAATCTGTGCACGGAGCTGCAGGAACTCGTAAGAAAGCTAAAGCTAGACGACTCTTGGCGCATACTACAGCCAAACACAACCGAATTCACTTATTACCACAACCGCGAAAGAAGCAGGCTTGATAGGATTTATGTGACCAGAGAGTTGGCCGCCTCTGTATCGCATGTGGAAGTCTGCCCTGTGATCTTCTCCGACCACTGAGCCTACACATGCAAGCTCCAGCTGTCAACGAGGAAAATCTCAGGAGGAAGATCAGTGTGGAAGCTTAACACACAACACCTAAGTGACGCCAAATTACATCAGGAGATTGCGCACACCTTAGAAGAAAGCGACAGCAGTATCCGTCCACCACACAATGGTGGGTTGAACACAAGTAAGGAGGACACTGATTAGGCACAGTGCGGAGAAGGCATTCTGGAGGAAGAGCAGACTTTTACGCGCAGTGTCTCAAGGACGCGCTCAGCTGTCCTTCAGGCGACGCCCTGCTTCTCACGCGAGTCAGAGATGTAAAGGCGCGCCTACTGGACGTCAAGCGGCAACAGATGAAAGGTGTCGTCGTCCGCAGCCAGGCACACGGCGCCACTGAAGACGAACCTACCACACTGCACCACCTGCACGGAGAGGCAGAGGGCTCGCAGCAGAACAATCAGGGAGCTCAGCGACGCAACTGGCCGCAAGATAACAACTAAATGGAACATGATGCGTCACATAGAAGAGCGTTTCTCCGACCTCTTCAAGGGAGACGCAAAAACAGCCAAAATATTAGAGGAAACGCGCAGACAGCTGAACAACACCGACCACGCTTTGTTGACCGAGGCCGCGACAGAGGACGAAGTCAGAGGTGTTCTCAAAACCTGCGCCAGCGGCAAGGCTCCAGGAGCGGACGGAATACCGTCCGAATTCTACACCACCTGCTGGGACAAAGTAGGTGGAATTATGACGGAAATCGTCAATGAAATATTAAACGGAGAAGAAATACCACCCCCGTCTCTGGAAGGGGCCATTACCTGATTCCAAAAACAAAAGCGCCTAACACAGTAGCAGACTACCGCCCAATAACCCTTTTAAACGCGGACTACAAGCTAACAGCAAAATGCGTCGCTGAAAACATGAAGCTCGCCCTGAAGAGAGCCATCAGCCCGTGGCAGACATGTGCAGTGTTAGGGAGAAACATCTTCGACGCCGTATGCACGTATAGAGACGTTATAGCACACGCCCCATCCAACAGAGCGACTCCAGCGATCATTTCTGTACACTTCCAAAAAGCCATCGACAGGATCTGTCACCGGTACCTACTGAAGACTTTGACGAGACTAGGTTTTGGCCCCAAATTCGCTCAAGTCATCGAAAACATGTTGACAAATACCACATCACGAGTAACTATAAACAGCTGGGTATCTGCGCCGATGAAACTAGGGAAATCTGTGAGGCAAGGGTGTCCACTGTCGATGGCACTATTCACAGTAGCCCTCGACCCAGTCCTCAGGAAGCTCGCCGCCACCATCAACGGCTACAAGTTACAGGACATTAAAGTAACGCGTATGGCATATGCCGATGACTTGAGCATTTTTGTGGACGGAAAGGAGGGCAGCGTCCTCCCAATAACTGAATCCTTTGGAAAGGCATCTGGGGCGAAAACCAACCCAAACAAAACAGTGCTGCTCCCTATAGGTAACGGGAAATTGAGAGAAGCCAGACCATGGTACCAGGTGACCGACAAATATAAGGTGCTAGGTGTCAAGCTGCAGGCCTGCCCACTGAAAATGGCCGCAGAAAACTGGCGGAACATCCTGAACACCGCCAGAGGGCTCGTCAGGACACACACCAACAGACACCTAACGTTGGATCAAAAGAAGCAGCTTATCAACGCGACGATCCTGGCGAAGGCATGGTACATGGCACAAGTCATAAACGTACCAATTGAAATAGGGATGTCTATAAGAAGCGCTGTGTACTATTTACTGTGGAGGCGGGAAATTTTCAAAGTGTCACAAGCCACCAGCACTCTTCCTAGAGAAGAAGGGGGGCTCGGTTTAATAGACGTCACAACTGAATGCGCGGCACTGTTGCTCCATAGAGCACTAAAAATGGAGGACAGAAGTGTAGACTGTACCACGTCGTCTCTACCAGACTCCGAGGAAGCGCCGGTAGACGTCAGTCGAATAC
Source organism: Schistocerca gregaria (assembly GCF_023897955.1). NCBI lineage: Eukaryota > Metazoa > Arthropoda > Insecta > Orthoptera > Acrididae > Schistocerca > Schistocerca gregaria. Next base: position 55,028,398 of record NC_064927.1, read on the forward strand.
CTTTTGAGATGCGCTACCTAAAACAAGTAATAATGGACAGCAGCTACATAACATCTACCCTACCCTATCAATCAAGGAGAACTGCAGGGAAAATCTACCGAGCGCTACGAGGTAAACAAGTCAGAAGCAAAACGGAGACGAATCTTCCAGGCCACGACTGGCCACAAGTCTGGAAGAATCTCTCCGAGAAAGCCATACCTCCAGAAGCCAGAGACACGTGGTGCAAAGTCGTACACAAGACGATCCCCACAAACGAGCGCTTAGCACGCATCGGCATGCGTGAGTCGCCGAACTGCGAAGCGTGCAACCAAATAGACTCCCCGGAACACCGCTTCACATGCCGGACAAGTCTGCAGATATGGGAGACGTGTAGAAGAATGGTGGCACACATGAACAGGGCGGACCACCGTGACATAGAAATCACGGCGCTCACCATCCCAGAGGCTAAAAGCTTCCCTCGGCCAAAGCGAGTCGCGACCATGTGGACACGTGCAATGACGGCGCATGCGATAATCGCCAAAAAGCAGACGGACGTAGTACAGTTCCTCACAGATCTCTGGGAGGAACACAAAAGGGCCAGGCAGAAAAACAACTACCGGCAGACGTTCCAGAACTACGTGCAGATCGCGATGGACGCCGCCTTCAAAGACGCCCTCCGTCCCCACATGCCGCGACCGACACCGCCACTGGCGACGCCGACGCCGTCACCGCCGACGCCGTCACCGCCGACGCCAACGCCGTCACCGCCGACGCCGACGCCGCCACCACGACCCACGACGCCGACACACCACGCCCTCCCATAGCCCCTCAAGACCTCACCGTTTGCTGACGCAGGCACCCCCACATCCTCCAACGCCCTCAAAGTGCGTGTTTAGTGAGTGTCGGGTTGTGTTTTGAGTGACAAGTGGCAGTGCATCACCTGCGTTCTCACATGTGAAAGAGTGCGTTACAGCAATCATATCGTCACACAACTACGGAAAGTGCTAAACTATTGGTGATCTCCAGCGTGTACAAAAGGTGATATGTAAGTACTGCACAAATTCACTGACACTCATTTTAATAATAGTGGAAACCATAAACAGTTGTGACAAAATCCAAAATGACGATTCGCAATGATTTATTACCATATATCAAATGTTTCATTTCTCTCCCTCTCTATCTCTCTCCCTCTCTCTCTCTCTCTCTCTCTCTCTCTCTCTCTCTCTCTCTCTCTCTCCCTATCTCCAACCACAATCAAACAACTCTCCCTAAACTAACTATCCATATACATGCCTATACTTTGTTTTCTTGAGTGTACCATAGAAATATGTATTAGTCAATAGGTTTAACCAAATTTAAAGGACGCCACCTCTAGGCGCAAACAAAATAAACCTCATTAAATACCATTAAATGTTCATAAAAAAAATACAGCTCTAATATGTCCACACAGAACTGGAGCTGTAAATAGACTAGAAAACAGACAAATATAAAAAAAACACAAAATTTGCTTAATAGAGAGAACTAAATCATAAAGAAAATACAAGAAAGACTATACGAAAATAAAGATACGATTACTGTATGTGTAAACTTAAACGTGCCTTTGATAAAGCAACGTATTTTGTTAATCTGCAAATAAAAGTTTATTACGTTACAAAAAAATGCCATACGCTCATTATTATTATTATTATTATGGCGGAACTGCAGCACATTTCAGAGTAGATGTGTGAAGATAGCTAGCTGTCGACTCTGTGAAACATTGGATAGGCCGCGTCGCATTTGACCTAAAAATAAGGAAGGAGTAGTTTCGTATTGTCGTCTGGGAGACCGCACTCCGTGGGTTCAGCTCTACTCGAAGAAGATTTACTTGCTCTGCGCACAACAGTCCTCTTCGAGACGATATGCCAGAATTGTGCCTCAAGTTTGCTGTTGAATATCCTCTGACGGGTATGTGTTTAGTGTGGTGCCGTTTTGTGCTGTGTGGTGATGAGAGAAGAGAAAAGGTGAAGCCTGGTGTCGGCACAAGAAGAATCACGTTTGAGTATTTCTGATTATTCCAAAATCATCACAGCGGAAAGAAGGTGACAGTGTCGGATGTGAAGTTGACAAAACGTCAGTATAAAACAAGAAAGACGAGTCTACACTGTGGTGATTCGCGTGATGAGAAATCTCCATGTTGGTTCTACGGAATGTTCAACAAGACAGGCTAGCAGTATTAAAGTTTGGGAACAGTAGTTTAGAAAACAAACTTTATGAATTAAGAAATGATCTTGAGAAAACCAAGCAAGAAACAATACGAATTTCTTTTGAAAATGATATTGAGTTAAAACAGATCTGGTACTAGTCGCTAAGCAAGCGAATAACTTAAGTAGCAAGACTGAAACTTCTGTACCTGAAGTTGAATAAGATGAACTAATTGTTGAATTTGAGACTAGATTTCAGACTTGTCTGGTTCTTGTGTGACTCCGGACAGCTATTATTACACAGAAACTGAGAATATGACTAATGGTTTATGTCTGCTAAAATCAGAGATGACTGAAAATGTTGAATCAGTTAGAAACAATGTCGGCCAGTAGGTAAAGAAGTGAAATCCAGTTTAGAGACTTGGATATGTATAAGCCCAAGAAAGTAAAATATATATTGACTGAGAGGGAAAATAGAGTGGGGAGTATTGCACCTACTTCACATAATGTTATGTCCCAAATCATTCAGTGACTAACTAAACAATTAAATGAAGTGAAGGGTTAAAGGTTAAAGGAACTACTGTCGCTAGAGACCTTATGACAGAAACAGACAAGTTAAAATTACACAGATTTGTTCCATGCGATCCGGCTGGTGATTTACTTCCGTCATATTTTTAAAATTCTTTCAGTATGTGGTGCTTTAAGGATAGTCAGAAGAACGGAAAAGCAGATTAGTTGTCAGCTGTCTAAGACGTGAAGCTACCCAACAAGCATTCGCGTCCCAGATAATTATAAGACATTTGATGAATTTCATTTAGTTTATAAAAAACCGATTCTGGTCAGAATGGGCTCAGAGTATATTAACTTAGGGAAGATTGGATCCACGTGAATGTACGATGTAGGGACTTCAGAAATTAATTAACACTCGTTGTCCAGTGCCAAGAGTGTCGTATTATCAGAAGAGGCTACATGTTCCAGGTTCTCTGCAGACACAGTTCCTCTGTGGGCAAAACGTCTAAGTTGCAAACAGGTTCACAGCGAAATTCTGTCGATACATGGGCCAAGGGCACTGACATGTGCAACCTCAGTGAAATGTTGCCAACAGTTTGACCGAGGCCGCACTGATGTGGCTGATGCTGGTCAGGAAGTCCACATCTTCTATCATGCGATTTCCATCGTTTCGGCAAGAGGAAAGAACACCTGCAGGAGCGAGATTTTCCAGTAATGTGGACATTCACATAGTAGTTTCTCAACGGCTCTGTGGACTAGAAGTTAACGATCTACTTGGTTTATCTGTCACTGTCCATTCGGCATATGACCATAAAACTGTAGTCTTCTTTCCCTCATTATATTAGTTAGCTTTTATGTTGCAAATAGAACTCTCTTATGATCGTAATTTGTACTGAACTTACTGTTACTTCTAGGGCCCATCATTTTCTCAGTAATTCTGATTTCTACATTTTCAAGTTTTCCTGGTCCACTATATACAATGTTTCAGGCCTTACCACTGTTTGATAGTGTCTTAGTTTTGTGTTCAACCATAAAGATTTTTGTTATATGGAACGACCTTTCCATTTTACGAGGGTCGGTCAAAAAGTAATGCCTCCCATTTTTTTCTACTTAAAAAAATTAAGTTACGTGAAAAATTTGAATTTGGCGCCATTCCTCAAACCTTCTTCAGCAATCCACTGCAGTAGTAACTTTCTGTGTCAACAGGTGGCAGCACAGCAGAAGTTTGTAAGATGGCCGACATCGATGTTCGTTTGAGACAGCGTTGTGTGATTGAATTCTTGAATGCAGAAGGTGAAACGCCCATACGCATTCATGAAAGACTGAAGAAGGTGTATCGTGTTGTGACAGTGGATGTCAGCACTGTTAGACGATGGGTTCGTCGTTGTAAGGAAGCTGAAGGGCAAACACCGTTGACTGACGAAAAGCGGAGCGGCAGGCCGGTGAGTGCAGTGACTCCACACAACATTCAGCAAGTTGATGACATCATTCGTGGTGACCGTCGGGTGACTGCAGATGAAGTGTGTCGCATTATTTCTCTTAGTAAAGGCAGTGTGATCACGATCATTAAACAATTGGGGTACTCAAAAGTTTGTGCACGGTGGGTTCCAAGAATGTTAACCGATCAGAATAAAGAGGCAAGGAAAACAATAGCCTCCCAACACTTGCAGCGCTTCCGTTTGGAGGGAGATGAGTTTCTGAAAAAAATTGTGACCGGGGACGAAACATGGGTGCATTTTTTTGAACCCGAATCAAAGAGGCAGTCAATGGAGTGGCGTCACACAAGCTCGCCGAGGAAGAAAAAATTCAAAACTGTGCGATCGGCAGGGAAAGTTATGGCAACAGTTTTCTGGGATACAGAGGGTGTGATTCTGGTTGATTTTTTGGAGCAGGGATGCACAATAAATTCTGTTCAATACGTCACAACCCTCAAAAAACTTAAAGCACGTCTTCAGCGAGTTCGCCCAACAAAATCAATGGCAGATGTTCTTCTTTTGCTTGACAATGCAAGACCACACACCAGTCGTCACACCTCTGACGAGATTGTCAAAATTGGATGGGAAGTTTTGCCTCATCCCCCATACAGCCCTGACCTAGCACCATCAGACTTCCATCTGTTCGGGCCACTAAAAGAAGCTCATCGTGGGATTCATTTTGAAGATGAGGAGGCCGTCAAAACATCCGTGCGTCAATGGCTTAGGAAGCAGAGCTGTGATTTTTACCGTGCTGGGATACATGCCCTTGTTCAAAGATGGACCAAAACTGTAGAGATGGGCGGAGATTACATTGAAAAATGACAAAATGATCCTCAATGTTGTGGTTTTCAACCTATGTAATTGCATTTAAATTTCCTGACAATTAAACGTAGAAAAAAAATAGGAGGCATTACTTTTTGACTGACCCTCGTATGTACTTTACTTTCCATGGCTGTTTTTTCGTATTTCTTGTAAGGGAAATATTTTTTTCTGTAGTCTGGAAAATGTCTTTTTGACGTTATTCCCAACACTTACGTATTTTCCAACTGCCTTTTGTAATCACTTCTGTATA